>NW_027167505.1:0-35772 GCF_013368605.1 Nyctibius grandis
ACTGCGGCGGGGGACTCCCTAGGACGGGCTTAAGCCAGAGCCAGCAGCTCCCAGGGAGGCTTACGTGGTTGAAGGCCAGTCTAGGTGAGGAGCAAAGCCCACTGCTGTCGAGCTGCTGCCCACACGCATGGAGCTGAGCCGGGACACTGCAGGCCCCGGGCAGAGCCTCCCCGGACAGACGCCTGGTTTAACATCCTAATTAATTGTCTTTGTTACCAGGGTTGGGAGCATGGTCTCCCCGGGGGAGCTGCAGCCTCCTCTAATTTCACACTTAGTGCTTTTGTATTCTGTACTTTGAATTAAAAACATGAAACTTGAGTATTTTGTTACTTGAAGGTCTAGTTTTCTAGTCCTGTCTTTATACTGTATTTTATATGTCAAAGCTTGTATTAAAGGCCTCTTCACTTCACTTTTGGCTGGTGTGTGATTTACACGCCCTCTTAACGACCTCACACAGGCAGTTTTGTTTCCTCTCCAAGCAGGAAATATATCCTGCCTGGAGGCAAGTTATTTATACATGGAGAACAAATTATGAAGTTTATTTTATATAAATTATGGCTCTTAGCAGACAGCTTTCGATTTATTGCACTATAGCACATCTGCGACACAGAGCTACAAGACATCGTAAAGAGAGTTTTGTATTCTTCAGTGTAGCACTTCAGACCGGGATCAAGAGGCACTCGAAGGCGGCGGGGGGGGAGAAAGGGTGCAGGAAAGCAGCAAAGAGCCACCATTATCTCCCAGTATTAATTTGGTTTGTTTTTTCTCTTTTTTACTAGCAAATAAACGCTGAGGCCAGCAGGCAGGAGACAGGCGGGGCCACGCCGCTTTCCTTCTCTATGGGCCCAAGCTGCTGCAGCTCTCCAGCTCCTGCCCCAAGAGCTGGTGTCCAGGTACCCTGCTCCAGAGTCCCGGTGCTGACAGAGATGGGGACTTTAAGGCAATTCAGCATCTCCCCTCCAGCCCAGCACAGGCTTTATCAGCCACCAGCAGCGCCACTACCAGGCAGCTCTTCTAACGCTGGCGGCCGTCCTGCTCAGCCCTGACAAAAGTCACTCCTAAACCGGTCTTAGAAATCAAAAGCGGCTCCAAAATAAACCCCACCCCTTCCAACCCCTCAAAAAGCACAGCAGGTCCTTGCGCTGCCCGTGCAGCACGAACAATGCAAAGCTCTGGCTTCAGCCGCCCCGCGCGGAGCTGGAGGAGGAGGGAGGGCTGAGGGCGTTAACGGGAGCGGTGGCGGGGGCGGGTCCGCGGCCACCCTGGAAGCACCAGAGGACGAGGCCGCCCTTGCTGAAGATGGTGAAGAAGTGGAGCATGGCGGCGGCGGCGGCGGCGGCGCCGGGCCCGGCTCCGCACACACGTCGCACTGCTCCCCCCTGCTCCGACTTGGGGAGGTGGTGGGGGGTCCCAGAGGGGACTGGGGGGTCCAAGGAGGGAGTGGGGGGGCCCCAGGTGAGTGGAGGGGGCTGTCCCAGGGTACTGGGGGAGGCCGTGGGGGGTCCCAGAGGGGACTGCGGGGGGTCCCAGGGGTGAGTGGGGGGTCCCGGTTGGCTGAAGGGGGTTGTCCCAGGGAAGTGGGGTGGGTTCTGGGGGTCCCAGAGGGGACTGAGGGGGGTCCCAGGAGACTGGGGGGTTGCAGGGGGTCCTGGGGTGGATCTCAAAGGGAGGCACTTGGGGTACTCGGGGTGGCCTGGGAGGGTCCTGGAGAGTCGTAGAGGGGCCTAAGGGGGTCGTGGGGGATGCAGAGGGTACTGGAGGGTCCCAGAGGGAAGTGGGGGGTCCCGGGGGGCTGCCAGCTGTGCCCCCCCTCCACCCCCCCGCCATCTGGCAGCCCCCCCCCAATATAGCGGCAGAGCTGGGGCCGGGGCTGAAGCGCTTGGGTCAGACTCTGAAGGATGAGTTGCCGTCTTGGGGGGATGGCTGGGGGGGGCTGGACCCCCCGGGGACCCCCCCGGGCCCACGACCCCCCGAAGAAGCCGACGTGGTGGTGGTGGGGGGCGGCGTGGTGGGCTGGTCGGTGGCATATTGGCTGAAGGCGCTGGAGGGTCAGCGGCACGGCATGAAGGTGCTGGTGGTGGCGCGGGACCCCACGGTGAGACACCCCCCTGCCGGGGTGGGCTACTGCCTTAGGGACCCCCCCTGAACCCCATTTTTATTTGGGGGGGGGCTTTTCTCCTCCAGTATTCCCGAGCGTCCACGGTGCTGTCGGTGGGGGGGATCCGGCAGCAATTTTCCCTCCCGGAAAATATCCACATGTCTCGTTTCTCCGCCAGCTTCCTCCGCAACATCAACGTCAGTGGGGTTATTTGGGGGAGGGGGGGGGGCGCGTATTTTTGAGGTGAGGGGGGTCCAGCCTCACTCATTGGGGTACCCCCCTCCCCTTCCAGGAGTACCTCGGGGTACCGAACGAGCCCCCCATCGACATCCAGTTTCAGCCTTCAGGGTACCTCTTCCTCGCCCCCCCTGAAGGCGCTGCGGGGCTGGAGGCCACCGTCCGGCTCCAGAGGTGGGGGGGACACACGTAAACCCCCCCCAGGAGGGTTATTTTTTAGGGGGGGGGTCTCATCCTGACACACTCCCCCCTCATGCTGCCTGTCCCCAGGGAGGAAGGGGCGCAGGTGGCCCTGCTGTCCCCTACCCAGCTGAAGGGGAAATTCCCCTGGATGGCCACGGAGGACGTGGCCGTGGGGTCATACGGTAAAATGGGGGGGGGCATGGGGGCCCCCCCATAACACCCAACCCCCATCCCCATCATCCCCATCCCCACTGGGTTCATCCTTCCTCCTCACTTTATTTAAGAAAGGAAGGGTCCAGCCCCCCAAATTTGGGGGTTGTGGGGTTTTTTGGAGGGGGGGTGTCATGCCACAGTGCCCCCCCCCAATATGTTTCCCCCCCCCCCCCCCCCAGGTCTGGAAGATGAAGGCTTGTTCGACCCCTGGACCCTCGTCAACGCTTTTCGACGTAAAGCCACGTCGTTGGGGGTCCACAGCTGCTCCGGGGAGGTGCGAGGTAAGGAAAGGGGGGGGGACACACACAAAAATGGGGTGTGTCCCCCCCCGTGGGATCCCCCCCCCCCCAAACCCCCCCCAGGTTTTTGTCACGTCGGCCGAGGACATGATGCCACGGCACGGACCGGCCCCGCTGTCCGCACGCATCAAATACGTCCATGTGAGTACATGTGTGTCCCCCTCCCACCCCATGCGGGGGGGGGTCCCCACGCGTGTCCGTGACCCCCCCCACGCGTGTGACACCCCCCCCACACACACAGATCCACATGCCGGACAGCCGGGAGTACCAGCCCGTGTCCTGCGCCATCGTGGTCAACGGCGCGGGCGCCTGGGCCGGGGAGCTGCTGGAGGGGCCGGGGCTGCCCGGGGGGCTCTGCCAGCCCCCCCTGCCCATCCAGCCCAGGAAGAGGTACGGGGGGGGAGGGTTTTTTTGTGGGGGGGGGGCAGATTTTTGGTGTTCGGGGGCGCAGATTTTGGGGGTTTATGGGGTGGGGGCACATGCTGGCATCACCTCGCTGTTGTGGGGGGAGATTTTTTGTGGGGGGGTCACATCCCATCGCCCCCAACCCCTCCATCTTGAAGGGTATGGGGGTGACCCCCTCACTCCTTTTCTTTGGGGGGGGAGGGTCACATCCTGAGCCCCTCAATCTTTTTGGGCCCCCCCCCCCCCCACCCCACAGGTACGTCTACACGTGGCACTGCCCCGACGGCCCCGGCCTCTCCTGCCCCTTCCTCATCGACACCTGCGGGGCCTACTTCCGCCGCGACGGCATCGCCGGCAACTACCTGGGGGGCATGAGCCCCCCCGAGGTGAGCCCCAAACCGGGGGCACCGCGTTATTTACACACGCACACACACACGGGTTTGGTTTTTTTAAATTTTAATTTATTTTTTCATTTATTCTTATTAAATAAGAATTATTTTTAATTCTCATTTGTTTATTATTATTATTGGGTTTAATTATTCTTTTCTTTTATTTTCTGTATTATTATTTTTAATCACTTAATTATTTTTAATTTATCCCTATTAAATCTGTTCTTTCCCCCACCCCAGGAGGAGGAGCCGGACCCCAGCGACCTCTCGGCAGATGACGGGTTTTTCCAGGAGCGGGTCTGGCCGCCGCTCGCCCGCCGCGTCCCGGCCTTCGAGTCCCTCCGTCCCCGCGGCTCCTGGGCCGGTTACTACGAGCACAATGCGTTCGACCGGAACGGGGTGCTGGGCCCGCACCCCCAGCTCGAGAACCTCTTCACGGCGGCGGGGTTCAGCGGGCACGGGCTGCAGCACGCGCCGGCGGCGGGCAGGGCCGTGGCCGAGCTGGTGGTGAGGGGCCGCTACGAGAGCCTGGACCTGCGGAGGCTGGGCTGGAGGAGGCTGGTGGAGGGGCAGCCGCTGGCAGAGGGCGGGGTGGTGTGAGGGGAAAGTGAGGCAGGAGGTGGGGAAACTGAGGCAGGAGATGGGGAAACTGAGGCACGATGGGGGAAACAGGCAGGAGATGGGGAAACTGAGGCAGGAAGGTGGGGAAACTGAGGCAGGAGATGGGGAAAATGAGGCAGGAAGATGGGGAAACTGAGGCAGGAGATGGGGAAAATGAGGCAGGAGATGGGGAAACAGGCACGATGATGGGGAAACTGAGGCAGGAAGGTGGGGAAACTGAGGCACGATGGGGGAAACTGAGATACGATGATGGGGAAACTGAGGCACAATTATAGGGAAACAGAGGCATAACGGACACCTTAAATTTGGGCTGAAACAGGCCAAAATCGGTGCTCTGAGCCAGCTGCCGTCCGACAAATTCGCGCTCGACGGACTCACGCGGGTCCAGGTTACACCATAATCTGGGCAATAAACCCGCGTGAGCAGATCCGCGGTCAAGGTGATTTACTCGAGCGGCAGATACGGATCCCTCTGTCTGCAGAGCAGATATGCTAATGAGATGGTAATGAGCAAAGGTCATCCCGTCCCTCGGGGGGGTCATTTCTCGCTGGATAATGGTTATGGGATTTATCGTTGCGCCCTCTGCTCTCTGAGTCAGCACACCGGGCTCCCTCAGGGGGGAAACTGAGGCACGGTGGGGGGATACCCCAAGGATCCCCATTACATCCCAGTCCCCCCCACTCCCAGTGTCCCCCAGTGTCCCGCCGGTGCTCCCATTATCCTTCCAGCTCCCCCAGCCCCATTATCCCCCCCCTTGCCCCCATTATCCCCCCATTGCCCCCATTATCCCATTAACCCCCTATTATCTCCCATTACCCCCAGTACCCCCATTATGTCCCAGTCCCCCAACTCCCAGTGTCCCCCCAGTGCTCCCATTATCCCTCCAGCGCCCCCAGCCCCAGTATCCCCATTATACCCGCACTATCCCCCCATTATCCCCCATTACCCCCCAGTGTCCCGAATTACCCCCCCACAGCCCTTTTAGCGCCCCCTGGCGGCGCGGCGGTGTCCTGAAGGCGGGCGGCAGCACCGCGCAGGCGCAGTTTATGGCGGGGGTGAGCGGCTCGGGGCGGGGGCGAGCCGGCGGCAAACGCGCCTGCGCAGAGGGGGGGCTGGTGGTGCGGCGCCTGCGCGGGAGGGTTTTTAGCGCCTACGCAGTGTGTGGCGGCCGATCCAGCGCGTGGGTGTGCGTGAGGCAGCGCTGAGGTGGTTCTGGGCCTCGGGGACGTCGTGGGGCAGCCGTGAGGTACCTGTGGGCTTCAGGGGGACCATGAGGCAGCCCTGAGGGAACCGTGGGGTTGGCGGCGCAGCCCTGGGGTAACCATGCCTCCCCCCGCGTCCTGGGGAGGCTGGGGACAGCCCTGAGGTGAAATTGTGCCCCCCCGCTCCACCCCCGAGAAGCTATAGGGGGTAACCCCCCCTCCGGTAACCGCGGGGGCAGCCGTGAGGTAAATTTGAGCCCGCACCCTGGGGTAAGCATGGGGCTCACCCCCATTAACAATGGGGGGACATGATGCTCCCCCCCCTCCCCATCCGAAGTGTGGGGCAGGCCTGGGATCCCCATCGCGGACACCTTGTGGGGTGCTATGAGGATTCCCCTCCCTGCAGAGTGACCCCCAATCGTGGGGTGCCCCCCAGTTACCCAGGAATACCCGTGTGTCAAAATAAAGCAGGCAGGGCTTTCTGCAGAAGCTGGGACCGTCCAGGGGTTGGGTCTCGCTGTATTTACCTCGTGTGTTTCTGAGCCCGAGGCACAGCTGCCTGCAACAAAGAAAAGGCTTTTTTCTGCCTTTTGTTTCTGCCGCGGCTCTGCCAGCGTGACCCGGCCCTTGGACACCTGGCTAAAGCCAAAAAGCCCCCGATGCCAGCGTGGGGCTGAGCACATCCAGCTCCGAAGGCTTGATTTTAGGGTGAAGGTGCGTGGGATTAACTTGGTGTTCTGTCCAAAGCAACCCACAATTTGGTCGAGCTTCTTTGTAAAGTTCAGGAAGTGGATGAGAGCTGTGGGGGCAGAGTTGAGGAACAAAAATGTGCCGTTCTCAACCCGAAGGTGATCTCATAAAGATAACAAACGCCGGTTATTTCTCTGCCCGTGAAACGCTGGTGTGCTCCACGTCGCGTTGCATGTGTGTAGTGACTTGCTTGTGGTGATTGTCTACTAGAGAACGGGATGTCTGCTACGGTGAGCTGGGGTGAAGGAGCATCGGGGGAAGATGGAATGCACCTGCGAAAAGGCCCGGGTAAATTTATTCTACTCCAGTGAATTTCTTCTGATAAGAGCTTTTTCCATAAGCTCGCGTTGTTCTTTGAAGAGCACGAGACACTTGGCACCGAGCCCCAGCGGTCGTTTCGGTTGCTGAGCCAAGGCCTTAACACCCAGAAAGTACTTTGTTGCTGTTTTTTTTCTCTAACCCCTAAGCCAGGAGGCCTGGTTACACAGAAAGCTGTTTTTTTCCTCCACTGACCTCCACCGTTTTAGCCCAGGTCCTTTCCGTGGCGTCATGGCAGGTGTGGTGGTCGTGCTTCTTCGCTCGAGCTGGATGCCAGGTTCCCAGGAGGACAGGCAATTACTCAAATTAATATCAAAAAAATCAGCGTGGGAACAGAATGCCTCTTCCAGAGCTGTCGCTTAGGACGTTAAGACTTGGGTATTTGTTCTTATTTTGGATCTCAGTCCCTAGGTTGCTGTTGTGTTTTTATGCTTGCTCATTAGCATGAATACTAATTTATTCTTTGCACGTGAGGCTTGCAGTCCCAAAATTAAAACCCATTTATCGCCACTAACAGTGAAAAGCTCCTCAAGAAAAGGGTTAACTCGTGTGTTTTCGTAGTGGAGGGGAGGCAAAGCTCCATCTGTGCGCTGTCGGTTTCCTTTCCCCCTTCTCGCTAAACATCACGTGTTTGCAGATAAAAACCATTCCTTCCAAATGAGCTGCCTCCCTGGGCTGCTGCTTCCATCCTCTGGGAAGCTGGAGCTGGTCCCCTGCTTCAGCAAAGCAGCTTGGTGTCAGGCAAGGCGTGATGAGGAGATGCACGTCTACTTAATAAAGGGCAAATTTAAAAGCACTGTGCAGGTGGAAAGCTAGGAAAATAAGGAAGAGGGGAGGAGGAGGAAGGAGAATACAGCCCCACAGCTCTTTCAGAAGTCTTCCTGGGCCGTTTGGCTTCCCCAGTAAGCGTCTGGGTAATGGACTCGATTGCCAAATGCGTTGTGATTCTGTACCTCGTAACTGTGGGCATTGGTGACGTTGATCCGTGGAGCTGCGTGCTGTCTTTGAGGGACACCAAGCTGCTCCTTTCCTCCTCTGTTTCTGGGAGGACCCTAATGTTGATTCAAAATTTAGGCAGAGGGCACCTCCCTTGTCCTCGATCTTCATGACCCGAGACATCCTTCCATCTACGATGGTCCCTACTTTCTCCTCTTGCAGGGAGCTGTTGCCAAGCCTCAGAACCAAGAAGCCTGAGGACCTCGTTTTGGTGATCGGGACAGGAATCAGCGCAGCAGTTGCTCCTCAGGTCCCGGCACTGCAGTCTCGGAAGGGCTTAATCCAGGCCCTCCTGGATGCTGCTAATAAGTATGATCTGCTGGAAGATGAAAAGAGCAGACGGTTTCAAGAGCGTCTCGATGCAGACGAGAACTTGCTTCACGTTGCCGACGACTTTATGTGGGAGCTGTCATCGGTGAGTGTGCTTGTAGGAGGGGTTTAGACTCTGCTTAGGATTTGGCTTTTGGAAGTAGCCTAATTTGGTTCTCCAGCGTGCCCCAGCTCCAATGATGCCTTTATCTAGAAGGAAGCACAAGTGCAGTTAAGTGTGCCGGGTTCCTGAGGCATAACTCTGCTGTGGACACCAGCTTTTGGGTATTTCACTGGGAGTATGCTGGGGGGGAGTACCTGGTAGCAGAGATTTAAATATTGCAACTCTGATCTTAATCTCTCTCCCCTTCTCAGCCCGTGAGCTTTCTTTGCACAAACTTTTTTGAAGACTGTTTATACGAGGTGTTTGGTGACCTGGAATCTAAAATGGAAGATTCTGGGAAGCGGCTGCTTCAGTCTGTGCTTCAGTTGATGGAGAGAGGGGCGCTGGTGATAACCACAAGCTTTGATACCCTGCTGGAACTGTACGCAGCACAGCAGGGGAAGCGTCTGGAGTCTCTTGACCTGAGTGATGAAGAGAAGGTAAACGATGCTGATCTTTTTTAAACGTCAGGGCTGAGCTGGGACACCGCGGGACGGTGGTGACTGCGGGATGTGCCCTCACGCCCGTGTAAGGGGATTGTGCTGCTTGTAGTAATTTAATTGATGTCAGCCAAACTCCAAGCAGAGGCTCTGCCCGTTTGGGGCAGTGAGCAGAGGAATGAAGACGAACGCTGGTTTCTGAAATGCTGTGCTTGCTGGCTGACATCCATTGCTCAGGAGGAGCCCTGAAGCCGGGTATTGCTTTGATCTCTGTCCTTGAAACGTCTGGCTTGGCCTTGCTGAAGCCTTGCTTCCACAGAAGGCGTGGGTTGATGTTTCTAAGCGACACGGGGAACTCCGTGCGAGACACAAAGCTGACCTTTCTATTTTTATAAGGTGCTGCTGAGTCCTTCTTGTGACGGAGCAATTTTCGGGGCTGTAGCCTTCGAGGCTTCCCCCCTTGCCCCGTGTCCTCTTTCTGAAATGGCTGCATGGCTCCTGCTGGCTCATTCCAGCTTCTTATGCCGTGCTCTTGTATCTGTAGCCATGAGCTTCACGCGAGCTTCCCTCCTTTTGCCCCAGGTCTTCAGTCAGGCAGAAAATGAGGCTGTGAAGCCCTGAGCTCTTTGCCACCTGCCCACCTCATCTTCCCACGGTGGGTTTTACCGATGGGGTCCTTCTGTTTGCGTGTTAAACACGCGCCACGTGTAGGTGCTGCACAGTACTTGGTCTCTTTCCATTGTGACTCATTTCTGTGCTTCATGTTTCCTGCATGACCCCTTAATCTACCGGGCTGGAAGTACTGACAGTGTTACAAATAAGCATTCTAATTCTTGCGAGCTTAAACGAGCTGAGGTCCGCAGGAGTAAACTGAGAGCTTTGGAAGTGGCTTTCTGAATGAAGGTCAGCTGTTGAGCTGCCTCAGAGCTTCTCAGAGCCTAGAGGGGCCAAGAAATAAACTCTGTAGGCGTGAGAAGCATGCTGATGTCATATTTATAGAGTTTTCCCCCTTTTTCTGCTGAGTCTGGGTTATTGATTCGTCTCTCCCCATCACATTCGCCGTTCAACTGAAGCGTTGACCAAACAGCGCCAGAGGCTGCGATGTAGAGGCTGATGGACTCATTGAGGAGATAGATGAGGGGGAGCTGCCTCTTTGAAACTCTTCCCTGAAATGGTATTTTTAATAGCACTGTGGAAGCTAACGTGATGTGCTCGCTAACGTTTCTGGAGGGGTTTGTTTTGTGGCAGGTGCTGGAGTGGGCGCAGGGGAAGAGGGGAGCTCAGCGTCCTGCATATCTACGGCCATTTAAACACCACCCCAGCGGCATCGTGCTCCACCTGGACGGCTACTACCAACGTGCCTGTGCAACACGAAGGTCATGGTGAGCGAGGCAGCCTTCCCTTGTCTCTGCAGGGCATGCTTTGGGGTGCCAGACGTTGTCTATATACATCTCCCCCTTCCCGGTGCGAGCTCCGGGCACAGACTCAGCTGAGTTTAAAGACTGGGCTTCGCACAGGGTGGTGGGAGAGTCCTGAATTTTGTGAAATAAGAGGAGAGATGGATTCTCTAGCCCTCTGAGTTGCAAAAACACCTCACCACGCTCGTGTTGAGGACGATGGAGTGATGACAGTCTCATCAGCAATAGGCAGGTGCTGTCTCTTGTGCCTTGTGAAGATAAAGCTTGCCTTGACTAAGAACCTCTTTCCCTTTTTTAAAGCGAGAGATTCAGAAGCTGTACGAAAAGAAGTCGTTCCTGTTCTTGGGCTGTGGTAGCACTGTTGATGACACCACGTTTCAGGCCCTGTATTTAGAGGCTGTGAAGCACAAGTCAGCCCTGGAGCACTTCATGCTGGTATCATCGGGAGACAAGCATGAGTTTAAGAAGCTCCGTAAGAACATGCTGAACAAAGGCATTAAAGTGGTTTCCTACGGCAATGAAGACGCAGACTTGCCCGAGTACCTTGAGAGGCTGGCGAGCGAGATCTCCACGCGGGGTCAAAGAGGTAGAGGGTTTATGGGCTGTGTGGGATGGCTGTCTGCGTACATCCACCCTCGCCACACTTAACTCGGGGATCCCGTGGGCTTGGGAGCATAGACAGTGTTAATAGCCCCTTCTCTGCACTCTGTTATTCCTTAAGCTTTTTTTTTTCCTCCAAAAAATTGTCTGGGTTTACTTTTATGAAATCGCTGTGTGGTTCCTTGCTCTCTCCTAGGTGTGCCTAAGAAGGGACGATAGCTCAACGGCCCTGCTGCTGCCCCACGCCGAGATCAAAGGTAGGATTCTCCTGAGCTGAAGAGAAAGTTCGCCCTTTGCGACTCGCCGGGAGCCCAGCAGCCTCTCAGGCAGGTTTTGCAGAGCCTTTACTGTCCTGCAGGATGCACCAGAGCCAGACTGCGGCGGGGGACTCCCTAGGACGGGCTTAAGCCAGAGCCAGCAGCTCCCAGGGAGGCTTACGTGGTTGAAGGCCAGTCTAGGCGAGGAGCAAAGCCCACTGCTGTCGAGCTGCTGCCCACACGCATGGAGCTGAGCCGGGACACTGCAGGCCCCGGCAGAGCCTCCTCGCACAGATGCCTGGTTTAACATCCTAATTAATTGTCTTGTTACCAGGGTTGGGAGCATGGTCTCCCTTGGGGAGCTGCAGCCTCCTCTAATTTATACTTAGTGCTTTTATATTCTGTACTTTGACTTAAAACATGAAACTTGAGTATTTTGTTACTTGAAGGTCTAGTTTTCTAGTCCTGTTTTTATACTGTATTTATATGTCAAAGCTTGTATTAAAGGCCTCTTCACTTCACTTTTGGCTGGTGTGTGATTTACACAGCCCTCTTAACGACCTCACACAGGCAGTTTTGTTTCTCCTCCAAGCAGGAACTATGTCCTGCCTGGAGGCAAGTTATTTATACACGGAGAACAAATGATGAAGTTTATTGTATATAAATTGTCTCTTAGCAGACAGCATTCGATTTATTGCACTGTAGCACATCTGCGATACAGAGCTACAAGCCATCGTCAAGAGAGTTTTGTGTTATTCAGTGTAGCACTTCAGACCGGGATCAAGAGGCACTCGAAGGCGGCGGGGGGGGAGAAAAGGGTGCAGGAAAGCAGCAAAGAGCCACCATTATCTCCCAGTATTAATTTGGTTTGGTTTTTTCTCTTTTTTACTAGCAAATAAACGCTGAGGCCAGCAGGCAGGAGACAGGCGGGGCCACGCCGCTTTCCTTCTCTATGGGCCCAAGCTGCTGCAGCTCTCCAGCTCCTGCCCCAAGAGCTGGTGTCCAGGTACCCTGCTCCAGAGTCCCGGTGCTGACAGAGATGGGGACTTTAAGGCAATTCAGCTATCTCCCCTCCAGCCCAGCACAGGCTTTATCAGCCACCAGCAGCGCCACTACCAGGCAGCTCTTCTAACGCTGCGGCCGTCCTGCTCAGCCCTGACAAAAGTCACTCCTAAACCGGTCTTAGAAATCAAAAGCGGCTCCAAAATAAACCCCACCCCTTCCAACCCCTCAAAAAGCACAGCAGGTCCTTGCGCTGCCCGTGCAGCACGAACAATGCAAAGCTCTGGCTTCAGCCGCCCCGCGCGGAGCTGGAGGAGGAGGGAGCGGCTGAGGGCGTTAACGGGAGCGGTGGCGGGGGCGGGTCCGCGGACACCCTGGAAGCACCAGAGGACGAGGCCGCCCTTGCTGAAGATGGTGAAGAAGTCGAGCATGGCGGCGGCACTGCCGGGCCCGGCTCCGCGCACACGTCGCACTGCTCCCCCCCTGCTCCGACTTGGGGAGGTGGTGGGGGGTCCCAGAGGGGACTGGGGGGTCCAAGGAGGGAGTGGGGGGGCCCAGGTGAGTGGAGGGGGCTGTCCCAGGGTACTGGGGGAGGCCGTGGGGGGTCCCAGAGGGACTGCGGGGGGTCCCAGGGGTGAGTGGGGGGTCCCGGTTGGCTGAAGGGGTTTGTCCCAGGGAAGTGGGGTGGGTTCTGGGGGTCCCAGAGGGGACTGAGGGGGGTCCCAGGAGACTGGGGGGTTGCAGGGGGTCCTGGGGTGGATCTCAAAGGGAGGCACTTGGGGTACTCGGGGTGGCCTGGGAGGGTCGTGGAGAGTCGTAGAGGGGCCTAAGGGGGTCGTGGGGGATGCAGAGGGTACTGGAGGGTCCCAGAGGGAAGTGGGGGGGTCCCGGGGGGCTGCCAGCTGTGCCCCCCCTCCACCCCCCCGCCATCTGGCAGCCCCCCCAATATAGCGGCAGAGCTGGGGCCGGGGCTGAAGCGCTTGGGTCAGACTCTGAAGGATGAGTTGCGTCTTGGGGGGATGGCTGGGGGGGCTGGACCCCCCCGGGGACCCCCCCGGGCCCACGACCCCCGAAGAAGCCGACGTGGTGGTGGTGGGGGGCGGCGTGGTGGGCTGGTCGGTGGCATATTGGCTGCAGGCGCTGGAGGGTCAGCGGCACGGCATGAAGGTGCTGGTGGTGGCGCGGGACCCCACGGTGAGACACCCCCCTGCCGGGGTGGGCTACTGCCTTAGGGACCCCCCCTGAACCCCATTTTTATTTGGGGAGGGGACTTTTCTCCTCCAGTATTCCCGAGCGTCCACGGTGCTGTCGGTGGGGGGGATCCGGCAGCAATTTTCCCTCCTGGAAAATATCCACATGTCTCGTTTCTCTGCCAGCTTCCTCCACAACATCAACGTCAGTGGGGTTATTTGGGGGAGGGGGGGGGGCGCGTATTTTGAGGTGAGGGGGGTCCAGCCTCACTCATTGGGGTACCCCCCTCCCCTTCCAGGAGTACCTCGGGGTACCGAACGAGCCCCCCATCGACATCCAGTTTCAGCCTTCAGGGTACCTCTTCCTCGCCCCCCCTGAAGGCGCTGCGGGGCTGGAGGCCACCGTCCGGCTCCAGAGGTGGGGGGGACACACGTAAACCCCCCCCAGGAGGGTTATTTTTTAGGGAGGGGGTCTCATCCTGACACACTCCCCCCTCATGCTGCCTGTCCCCAGGGAGGAAGGGGCGCAGGTGGCCCTGCTGTCCCCTACCCAGCTGAAGGGGAAATTCCCCTGGATGGCCACGGAGGACGTGGCCGTGGGGTCATACGGTAAAATGGGGGGGGGGCATGGGGGCCCCCCCATAACACCCAACCCCCATCCCCATCATCCCCATCCCCACTGGGTTCATCCTTCCTCCTCACTTTATTTAAGAAAGGAAGGGTCCAGCCCCCCAAATTTGGGGGTTGTGGGGTTTTTTGGAGGGGGGGTGTCATGCCACAGTGCCCCCCCCCAATATGTTTCCCCCCCCGCCCCCCCCCAGGTCTGGAAGATGAAGGCTGGTTCGACCCCTGGACCCTCCTCAACGCTTTTCGACGTAAGCCACGTCCTTGGGGGTCCACAGCTGCTCCGGGAGGTGCGAGGTAAGGAAAGGGGGGGGGGACCACACACAAAAATGGGGTGTGTCCCCCCCGTGGGATCCCCCCACCCCAAACCCCCCCCAGGTTTTGTCACGTCGGCCGAGGACATGATGCCACGGCACGGACCGGCCCCGCTGTCGGCACGCATCAAATACGTCCAAGTGAGTACATGTGTGTGTCCCCCTCCCACCCCATGCGGGGGGGGGTCCCCACGCGTGTCCGTGATCCCCCCCACGCGTGTGACACCCCCACACACACACAGATCCACATGCCGGACAGCCGGAAGTACCAGCCCGTGTCCGGCGCCATCGTGGTCAACGGCGCGGGCGCCTGGGCCGGGGAGCTGCTGGAGGGGCCGGGGCTGCCCGGGGGGCTCTGCCAGCCCCCCCTGCCCATCCAGCCCAGGAAGAGGTACGGGGGGGGTGGGTTTTTTTTGGGGGGGGGCAGATTTTTGGTGTTCGGGGGCGCAGATTTTGGGGGTTTATGGGGTGGGGGCACATGCTGGCATCACCTCGATGTTGTGGGGGGAGATTTTTTGTGGGAGGGGTCACATCCCATCGCCCCCAACCCCTCCATCTTGAAGGGTATGGGGGTGACCCCCTCACTCCTTTTCTTTGGGGGGGCGGGTCACATCCTGAGCCCCTCAATCTTTTTGGGCCCCCCCCCCCACCCCACAGGTACGTCTACACGTGGCACTGCCCCGACGGCCCCGGCCTCTCCTGCCCCTTCCTCATCGACACCTGCGGGGCCTACTTCCGCCGCGACGGCATCGCCGGCAACTACCTGGGGGGCATGAGCCCCCCCGAGGTGAGCCCCAAACCGGGGGCACCGCGTTATTTACACACGCACACACACACGGGTTTGGTTTTTTAAATTTTAATTTATTTTTTCATTTATTCTTCATTAAATAAGAATTATTTTTAATTATCATTTGTTTATTATTAATTATTGGGTTTAATTATTCTTTTCCTTTATTTTCTGTATTATTATTTTTAATCACTTAATTATTTTAATTTATCCCTATTAAATCTGTTCTTTCTCCCCACCCCAGGAGGAGGAGCCGGACCCCAGCGACCTCTCGGCAGATGACGGGTTTTTCCAGGAGCGGGTCTGGCCGCCGCTCGCCCGCCGCGTCCCGGCCTTCGAGTCCCTCCGTCCCCGCGGCTCCTGGGCCGGTTACTACGAGCACAACGCGTTCGACCGGAACGGGGTGCTGGGCCCGCACCCCCGGCCCGAGAACCTCTTCACGGCGGCGGGGTTCAGCGGGCACGGGCTGCAGCACGCGCCGGCGGCGGGCAGGGCC
Organism: Nyctibius grandis; assembly: GCF_013368605.1. Lineage (NCBI taxonomy): Eukaryota > Metazoa > Chordata > Aves > Nyctibiiformes > Nyctibiidae > Nyctibius > Nyctibius grandis. The sequence continues at coordinate 15,312 of NW_027167505.1, forward strand.
GTGGCCGAGCGGGCAGGGCCGTGGCCGAGCTGGTGGTGAGGGGCCGCTACGAGAGCCTGGACCTGCGGAGGCTGGGCTGGAGGAGGCTGGTGGAGGGGGAGCCGCTGGCGGAGGGCGGGGTGGTGTGAGGGGAAAGTGAGGCAGGAGGTGGGGAAACTGAGGCAGGAGATGGGGAAACTGCGGCACGATGGGGGAAACAGGCAGGAGATGGGGAAACTGAGGCAGGAAGGTGGGGAACTGAGGCAGGAGATGGGAAAAATGAGGCAGGAAGACGGGGGAAAGTCTGAGGCAGGAGATGGGGAAAAATGAGGCGGAGATGGGAAACAGGCACGATGATGGGGAAAAACTGAGGCAGGAAGGTGGGGAAATGAGGCACGATGGGGGAAACTGAGATACGATGATGGGGAAACTGAGGCACAATTATAGGGAAACAGAGGCATAACGACACCTTAAATTTGGGCTGAAACAGGCCAAAATCGGTGCTCTGAGCCCAGCTGCGTCCGACAAAATTCGCTATCGACGGACTCACGCGGGTCCAGGTTACACCATAAATCTGGGCAATAAACCCCGTGTGAGCAGATCGGGGTCAAGGTGATTTACTCGAGCGGCAGATAAGGATCCCTCTGTCTGCAGAGCAGATATGCTAATGAGATGGTAATGAGCAAAGGTCATCCCGTCCTCGGGGGGGTCATTTTCTCGCTGGATAATGGTTATGGGATTTCTCGTTGCGCCCTCTGCTCTCTGAGTCAGCACACCGGGCTCCCTCAGGGGGGGAAACTGAGGCACGGTGGGGGGGATACCCCAAGGATCCCCATTACATCCCAGTCCCTCCACTCCCAGTGTCCCCCAGTGTCCCGCCGGTGCTCCCATTATCCTTCCAGCTCCCCCAGCCCCATTATCCCCCCATTGCCCCCATTATCCCCCCATTGCCCCCCATTATCCCATTAACCCCACTATTATCTCCATTACCTACCCAGTACCCCCATTATGTCCCAGTCCCCCCACTCCCAGTGTCCCCCCAGTGCTCCCATTATCCCTCCAGCGCCCCCAGCCCCAGTATCCCCATTATACCCGCACTATCCCCCCATTATCCCCCCATTACCCCCCAGTGTCCCGAATTCCCCCCCAGCCCTCTTTAGCGCCCCCTGGCGGCGCGGCGGTGTCCTGAAGGCGGGCGGCAGCACCGCGCATGCGCAGTTTATGGCGGGGTGGAGCGGCTCGGGCGGGGCGAGCCGGCGGCAACGCGCCTGCGCAGAGGGGGGGCTGGTGGTGCGGCGCCTGCGCGGGAGGGTTTTTAGCGCCTACGCAGTGTGTGGCGGCCGATCCAGCGCCGTGGGTCGTGCGTGAGGCAGAGCTGAGGTGGTTCTGGGCCTCGAGGACGTCGTGGGGGCAGCCCGTGGAGGTACCTGTGGGCTTCAGGGGGGACCATGAGGCAGCCCTGAGGGAACCGTGGGGTTGGCGGCGCAGCCCTGGGTAACCATGCCTCCCCCCGCGTCCTGGGGAGGCTGGGGACAGCCCTGAGGTGAAATTGTGCCCCCCCCCTCCACCCCCGAGAAGCTATAGGGGGTAACCCCCCCCTCCGGTAACCGCGGGGGCAGCCGTGAGGTAAATTTGAGCCCGCACCCTGGGGTAAGACATGGGGCTCACCCCCATTAACAATGGGTGGGGACATGATGCTCCCCCCCTCCCCATCCGAAGTGTGGGGCAGGCCTGGGATCCCCATCCGCGGACACCTGTGGGGTGCTATGAGGATTCCCCTCCCTGCAGAGTGACCCCCAATCGTGGGGTGCCCCCCCAGTTACCCAGGAATACCCGTGTGTCAAAATAAAGCAGGCAGGGCTTTCTGCAGAAGCTGGGACCGTCCAGGGGTTGGGTCTCGCTGTATTTACCTCGTGTGTTTCTGAGCCCGAGGCACAGCTGCCTGCAACAAAGAAAAGGCTTTTTTCTGCCTTGTTGTTTCTGCCGCGGCTCTGCCAGCGTGACCCGGCCCTTGGACACCTGGCTAAAGCCAAAAAGCCCCCGATGCCAGCGTGGGGCTGAGCACATCCAGCTCCGAAGGCTTGATTTTAGGGTGAAGGTGCGTGGGATTAACTTGGTGTTCTGTCCAAGCAACCCCACAATTTGGTCGAGCTTCTTTGTAAAGTTCAGGAAGTGGATGAGAGCTGTGGGGGCAGAGTTGAGGAACAAAAATGTGCCGTTCTCAGCCCGAAGGTGATCTCATAAAGATAACAAATGCCGGTTATTTCTCTGCCCGTGAAACGCTGGTCTGTTCCACGTCGTGTTGCATGTGTGTAGTGACTTTGCTTGTGGTGATTTGTCTACTAGAGAAACGGGATGTCTGCTACGGTGAGCCTGGGGTGAAGGAGCATCGGGGAAGATGGAATGCCACCTGCGAAAAGGCCCGGGTAAATTTAATTCTACTCCAGTGAATTTCTTCTGATAAGAGCTTTTTCCATAAGCTCGCGTTGTTCTTTGAAGAGCACGAGACACTTGGCACCAAGCCCCAGCGGTCGTTTCGGTTGCTGAGCCAAGGCCTTAACACCCAGAAAGTACTTTGTTGCTGTTTTTTTTCTCTAACCCCTAAGCCAGGAGGCCTGGTTACACAGAAAGCTGATTTTTTTCCTCCACTGCCTCCACCGTTTTAGCCCAGGTCCTTTCCGTGGCGTCATGGCAGGTGTGGTGGTCGTGCTTCTTCGCTCGAGCTGGATGCCGGTTCCCAGGAGGACAGGCAATTACTCAAATTAATATCAAAAAATCAGCGTGGGAACAGAATGCCTCTTCCAGAGCTGTCGCTTAGGACGTTAAGACTTGGGTATTTGTTCTTATTTTGGATCTCAGTCCCTAGGTTGCTGGTTGTGTTTTTATGCTTGCTCATTAGCATGAATACTAATTTATTCTTTGCACGTGAGGCTTGCAGTCCCAAAATTAAAACCCATTTATCGCCACTAACAGTGAAAAGCTCCTCAAGAAAAGGGTTAACTCGTGTGTTTTCGTAGTGGAGGGGAGGCAAAGCTCCATCTGTGCGCTGTCGGTTTCCTTTCCCCCTTCTCGCTAAACATCACGTGTTTGCAGATAAAAACCATTCCTTCCAAATGAGCTGCCTCCCTGGGCTGCTGCTTCCATCCTCTGGGAAGCTGGAGCTGGTCCCCTGCTTCAACAAAGCAGCTTGGTGTCAGGCAAGGCGTGATGAGGAGATGCACATCTACTTAATAAAGGGCAAATTTAAAAGCACTGTGCAGGTGGAAAGCTAGGAAAATAAGGAAGAGGGGAGGAGGAGGAAGGAGAATACAGCCCCACAGCTCTTTCAGAAGTATTCCTGGGCCGTTTGGCTTCCCCAGTAACCATCTCGGTAATGGACTCAATTGCCAAATGCGTTGTGATTCTGTACCTCGTAACTGTGGGCATTGGTGACGTTGATCCGTGGAGCTGCGTGCTGTCTTTGAGGGACACCAAGCTGCTCCTTTCCTCCTCTGTTTCTGGGAGGACCCTAATGTTGATTCAAAATTCAGGCAGAGGGCACCTCCCTTGTCCTCGGTCTTCATGACCCAAGACATCCTTCCATCTACGATGGTCCCTACTTTCTCCTCTTGCAGGAAGCTGTTGCCAAGCCTCAAAACCAAGAAGCCTGAGGACCTCGTTTTGGTGATCGGGACAGGAATCAGCGCAGCAGTTGCTCCACAGGTCCCGGCGCTGAAGTCTCAGAAGGGCTTAATCCAGGCCCTCCTGGATGCTGCTAATGAGTTTGGTCTGCTGGAAGATGAAGAGAGCAGACAGTTTCAAGAGCGTCTCGATGCAGACGAGAACTTGCTTCACGTTGCCCACGACTTTATCCGGGAGCTGTCATCGGTGAGTGTGCTTGTAGGAGGGGTTTAGACTCTGATGAGGATTTGGCTTTTGGAAGTAGCCTAATTTGGTTCTCCAGCGTGCCCCAGCTCCAATGATGCCTTTATCTAGAAGGAACCACAAGTGCAGTTAAGTGTGCCGGGTTCCTGAGGCATAACTCTGCTGTGGACACGAGCTTTTGGGTATTTCACTGGGAGTATGGTGCGGGGGGAGTACCTGGTACCAGAGATTTAAATATTCCAACTCTGATCTTAATCTCTCTCCCCTTCTCAGCCCAAGAGTGACGTTTGCTCAACCTATTTCGAAGACTGTTTATACGAGGTGTTTGATGACCTGGAATCTAAAATGGAAGATTCTGGGAAGCGGCTGCTTCAGTCTGTGCTTCAGTTGATGGAAAACGGGGCGCTGGTGATAACCACAAGCTTTGATACCCTGCTGGAACTGTACGCAGCACAGCAGGGGAAGGATCTGGAGTCTCTTGACCTGACTGATGGAGAGATGGTAAACGATGATGATCTTTTTTAAACGTCAGGGCTGAGCTGGGACACCGCGGGACGGTGGCGACTGCGGGATGTGCCCTCACGCCCGTGTAAGGGGATTGTGCTGCTTGTAGTAATTTAATTGATGTCAGACAAACTCCAAGCAGAGGCTCTGCCCATTTGGGGCAGTGAGCAGAGGAATGAAGACGAACGCTGGTTTCTGAAATGCTGTGCTTGCTGGCTGACATCCATTGCTCAGGAGGAGCCCTGAAGCCTGGTATTTCTTTGATCTCTGTCCTTGAAACTTCTGGCTTGGCCTTGCTGAAGCCTTGCTTCCACAGAAGGCGTGGGTTGATGTTTCTAAGCGACACGGGGAACTCCGTGCGAGACACAAAGCTGACCTTTCTATTTTTATAAGGTGCTGCTGAGTCCTTCTTGTGACGGAGCATTTTCGGGGCTGTAGCCTTCGAGGCTTCCCCCTTGCCCCGTGTCCTCTTTCTGAAATGGCTGCATGGCTCCTGCTGGCTCATTCCAGCTTCTTATGCCATGCTCTTGTATCTGTAGCCATGAGCTTCGCGCGAGCTTCCCTCCTTTTGCCCCAGGTCTTCAGTCAGGCAGAAAATGAGGCTGTGAAGCCCTGAGCTCTTTGCCACCTGCCCACCTCATCTTCCCACCGTGGGTTTTACCGCTGGGTCCTTCTGTTTGTGTGTTAAACACGCGCCACGTGTAGGTGCTGCACAGTACTTGGTCTCTTTCCATTGTGACTCATTTCTGTGCTTCATGTTTCCTGCATGACCTCTTCATCTACAGGGCTGGAAGTACTGACAGTGTTACAAATAAGCATTCTAATTCTTGCGAGCTTAAACGAGCTAAGGTCCGCAGGAGTAAACTGAGAGCTTTGGAAGTGGCTTTCTGAAATGAAGGTCAGCTGTTGAGCTGCCTCAGAGCTTCTCAGAGCCTAGAGGGGCCAAGAAATAAACTTTGTAGGCGTGAGAAGCATGCTGATGTCATATTTATAGAGTTTTCCCCCCTTTTTCTGCTGAGTCTGGTGTATTGATTCAGTCTCTTCCCATCACATTCGCCGTTCAACTGAAGCGTTGACCCAAACGAGCGCCAGAGGCTGCGATGTAGAGGCTGATGGACTCGTTGAGGAGATAAGATGAGGGGGAAGCTGCCTCTTTGAAACACTTCCCTGAAATGGTGTTTTTAATAGCACTGTGGAAGCAAACGTGATGTGCTCGCTAACGTTTCTGGAGGGGTTTGTTTTGTGCAGGTGCTGAAGTGGGCGCAGGAGGAGAGGGAGCTCAGCGTCCTGCATATCTACGGCGTTTACACCAACCCCAGCGGCATCGTGCTCCACGCGGAGGGCTACCACAACATGCTGCGCAAAATGAAGGTCAAGGTGAGCGAGGCAGCCTTCCCTTCTCTCTGCAGGGCATGCTGTGGGGTGCCAGACGTTGTCTATATACATATCCCGCTTCCCGGTGTGAGCTCCGGGCATAGACTCAGCTGAGTTTAAAGACTGGGCTTCGCACAGGGTGGTGGGAGAGTCCTGAATTTTGTGAAATAAGAGGAGAGATGGATTCTCTAGCCCTCTGAGTTGCAAAAACACCTCACCACACTCGTGTTGAGGACGATGGAATGATGAGAGTCTCATCAGCAATAAGGCAGGTGCTGTCTCTTGTGCCTTGTGAAGATAAAGCTTGCCTTGACTAAGAACCTCTTTCCCTTTTTTAAAGCAAAATCTTCAGAAGCTGTATGAAAATAAGTCGTTCCTGTTCTTGGGCTGTGGTAGGACTATGGATGACATCACGTTTCAGGCCCTGTATTTAGAGGCTGTGAAGCACAAGTCAGACCTGGAGCACTTCATGCTGGTACGGAGGGGAGACGTGCATGAGTTTAAGAAGCTCTGTGAGAACATGCGGGACAAAGGCATTAAAGTGGTTCCCTACGGCGATGAAGACGCAGACTTGCCCGAGTACCTTGAGAGGCTGGCGAGCGAGATCTCCACGCGGGGTCAAAGAGGTAGAGGGTTTATGGGCTGTGTGGGATGGCTGTCTGCGTACATCCACCCTCGCCACACTTAACTCAGGGATCCCGTGGGCTTGGGAGCATAGACAGTGTTAATAGCCCCTTCTCTGCACTCTATTATTCCTTAAGCTTTTTTGTTTCCTCCAAAAAATTGGGTTTACTTTTATGAAATCGCTGTGTTCCTTGCTCTCTCCAACGTGTGCCTAAAGAGGGATAACAGCTCAACGGCTCTGCTGCTGCCCCACGCCGAGATTAAAGGTAGGATTCTCCCGAGCTGAAGAGAAACTTTGCCCTTTGCGACTCGCCGGGAGCCCAGCAGCCTCTCAGGCAGGTTTTGCAGAGCCTTTACTGTCCTGCAGGATGCACCAGAGCCAGACTGCGGCGGGGGACTCCCTAGGACGGGCTTAAGCCAGAGCCAGCAGCTCCCAGGGAGGCTTACGTGGTTGAAGGCCAGTCTAGGCGAGGAGCAAAGCCCACTGCTGTCGAGCTGCTGCCCACACGCATGGAGCTGAGCCGGGACACTGCAGGCCCCGGGCAGAGCCTCCTCGGACAGATGCCTGGTTTAACATCCTAATTAATTGTCTTTGTTACTAGGGTTGGGAGCATGGTCTCCCTGGGGGAGCTGCAGCCTCCTCTAATTTTATACTTAGTGCTTTTATATTCTGTACTTTGACTTAAAAACATGAAACTTGAGTATTTTGTTACTTGAAGGTCTAGTTTTCTAGTCCTGTTTTTATACTGTATTTTATATGTTTAAGCTTGTATTAAAGGCCTCTTCACTTCACTTTTGGCTGGTGTGTGATTTACACGCCCTCTTAACGACCTCACACAGGCAGTTTTGTTTCTCCTCCAAGCAGGAACTATGTCCTGCCTGGAGGCAAGTTATTTATACACGGAGAACAAATGATGAAGTTTATTTTATATAAATTATGTCTCTTAGCAGACAGCATTCGATTTATTGCACTGTAGCACATCTGCGATACAGAGCTACAAGCCATCGTCAAGAGAGTTTTGTGTTATTCAGTGTAGCACTTCAGACCGGGATCAAGAGGCACTCGAAGGCGGCGGGGGGGGAGAAAGGGTGCAGGAAAGCAGCAAAGAGCCACCATTATCTCCCAGTATTAATTTGGTTTGGTTTTTTCTCTTTTTTACTAGCAAATAAACGCTGAGGCCAGCAGGCAGGAGACAGGCGGGGCCACGCCGCTTTCCTTCTCTATGGGCCCAAGCTGCTGCAGCTCTCCAGCTCCTGCCCCAAGAGCTGGTGTCCAGGTACCCTGCTCCAGAGTCCCGGTGCTGACAGAGATGGGGACTTTAAGGCAATTCAGCATCTCCCCTCCAGCCCAGCGCAGGCTTTATCAGCCACCAGCAGCGCCACTACCAGGCAGCTCTTCTAACGCTGCGGCCGTCCTGCTCAGCCCTGACAAAAGTCACTCCTAAACCGGTCTTAAAAATCAAAAGCGGCTCCAAAATAAACCCCACCCCTTCCAACCCCTCAAAAAGCACAGCAGGTCCTTGCGCTGCCCGTGCAGCACGAACAATGCAAAGCTCTGGCTTCAGCCTCCCCGCGCGGAGCTGGAGGAGGAGGGAGCGGCTGAGGGCGTTAACGGGAGCGGGGGCGGGGGCGGGTCCGCGGCCACCCTGGAAGCACCAGAGGACGAGGCCGCCCTTGCTGAAGATGGTGAAGAAGTGGAGCATGGCGGCGGTGGCGGAGGCAGTGCCGGGCCGGGCTCCGCGCACACGTCGCACTGCTCCCCCCTGCTCCGACTTGGGGAGGTGGTGGGGGGTCCCAGAGGGGACTGGGGGGTCCAAGGAGGGAGTGGGGGGGCCCCAGGTGAGTGGAGGGGGCTGTCCCAGGGTACTGGGGGAGGTCGTGGGGGGTCCCAGAGGGGACTGCGGGGGGTGCCGGTTGGCTGAAGGGGGGGTGTCCCAGGGAAGTGGGGTGGGTTCTGGGGGTCCCAGAGGGGACTGAGGGGGATCCCAGGAGACTGGGGGGGGGTTGCGGGGGGTCCTGGGGTGGATCTCAAAGGGAGGCACTCAGGGAACTAGGGGTGGCCTGGGAGGGTCCTGGAGAGTCGTAGAGGGGCCTAAGGGGGTCGTGGGGGATGCAGAGGGTAGTGGGGGGTCCCAGAGGGAAGTGGGGGGTCCCGGGGGGCTGCCAGCTGTGCCCCCCCTCCACCCCCCCATCTGGCAGCCCCCCCCAATATACCGGCAGAGCTGGGGCCGGGGCTGAAGCGCTTGGGTCAGACTCTGAAGGATGAGTTGCCGTCTAGGGGGATGGCTGGGGGGGCTGGACCCCCCGGGGATCTCCCCGGGCCCACGACCCCCTGAAGAAGCCGACGTGGTGGTTGTGGGGGGCGGCGTGTATTTTTGAGGTGGGGGGGGGTCCAGCCTCACTCATTGGGGTACCCCCCTCCCCTTCCAGGAGTACCTCGGGGTACGAGCCCCCCATCAACATCCAGTTTCAGCCTTCGGGGTACCTCTTCCTCGCCCCCCCTGAAGGCGCTGCGGGGCTGGAGGCCACCGTCCGGCTCCAGAGGTGGGGGGGACACACGTAAACCCCCCCCAGGAGGGTTATTTTTTAGGAGGGGCATCTCATCCTGACACACTCCCCCCTCATGCTGCCTGTCCCCAGGGAGGAAGGGGCGCAGGTGGCCCTGCTGTCCCCTACCCAGCTGAAGGGGAAATTCCCCTGGATGGCCACGGAGGACGTGGCCGTGGGGTCATACGGTAAAATGGGGGGGGGCATGGGGGCCCCCCCATAACACCCAACCCCCATCCCCATCATCCCCATCATCCCCATCCCCACTGGGTTCATCCTTCCTCCTCACTTTATTTAAGAAAAGAAGGGTCCAGCCCCCCAAATTTGGGGGTTGTGGGGTTTTTTGGAGGGGGGGTGTCATGCCACAGTGCCCCCCCCCAGTAAGTTTCCCCCCCCCGCCCCCCCCCCAGGTCTGGAAGATGAAGGCTGGTTCGACCCCTGGACCCTCCTCAACGCTTTTCACAGAATCACAGAATCACAGAATGTTCGGGATTGGAAGGGACCTCGAAAGATCATCTAGTCCAATCCCCCTGCCGGGGCAGGATTGCCTAGACCATATCACACAGGAATGCGTCCAGGCGGGTTTTGAATGTCTCCAGAGAAGGAGACTCCACAACCTCTCTGGGCAGCCTGTTCCAGTGTTCGGTCACCCTCACCGTAAAGAAGTTTTTCCTCATATTTAAGTGGAACCTCCTGTGTTCCAGCTTGCACCCATTGCCCCTTGTCCTGTCAAGGGATGTCACTGAGAAGAGCCTGGCTCCATCCTCATGACACTTGCCCTTTCCATATTTATAAACATTAACGAGGTCACCCCTCAGTCTCCTCTTCTCCAAGCTAAAGAGACCCAGCTCCCTCAGCCTCTCCTCAGAAGGGAGATGTTCCACTCCCTTAATCATCTTCGTGGCTCTGCGCTGGACTCTCTCTAGCAGTTCCCTGTCCTTCTTGAACTGAGGGGCCCAGAACTGGACACAATACTCCAGATGCAGCCTCACCAGGGCAGAGTAGAGGGGGAGGAGAACCTCTCTCGACCTGCTGACCACACCCCTTCTAATACACGCCAGGATGCCATTGGCCTTCTTGGCCACAAGGGCACACTGCTGGCTCATGGTCATCCTGCTGTCCACTAGGACCCCCAGGTCCCTTTCCCCTACGCTGCTCTCCAACAGCTCTGCCCCCAACTTGTACTGGTACATGGGGTTGTTCTTGCCCAGATGCAGGACTCTACACTTGCCCTTGTTATATTTCATTAAATTTCTCCCCGCCCAACTCTCCAGCCTGTCCAGGTCCCTCTGAATGGCTGCGCAGCCTTCCGGTGTGTCAGCCACTCCTCCCAGTTTTGTGTCATCAGCGAACTTGCTGACAGTGCACTCTATTCCCTCATCCAAGTCATTAATGAATATATTGAATAGAAGTGGTCCCAGTACTGACCCTTGCGGGACTCCGCTAGACACAGGCCTCCAACTGGACTCTGTCCCATTGACCACCACTCTCTGGCTTCTTTCCTTCAGCCAGTTCACAATCCACCTCACTACCCGATCCTCCAGACCACACTTCCCCAGTTTAGCTGCGAGGATGCTGAGGGAGACCGTGTCAAACGCTTTACTGAAATCGAGATAGACCACATCCACAGCTTTACCATCATCTATCCACCGGGTTACATCCGCATAAAAGGCTATCAAGTTGGTTGAGCATGACTTCCCCTTGGTGAAGCCATGCTCAGTGCCCCTAATGATCCCCCTATCCTTGATGTGCCTAGAGACAGCACCAAGAACAAGTTGTTCCATCACCTTTCCGGGGATGGAGGTGAGGCTGACCGGTCTATAGTTACCCGGGTCCTCCTTCTTGCCCTTTTTGAAGACTGGAGTGACATTCGCCTTCCTCCAGTCCTCAGGCACCTCTCCCGTTGCCCACGACTTAGCAAAGATGATGGAGAGTGGCCTAGCAATGACTTCCGCCAGCTCCCTCAGCACCCGTGGGTGCATCCCATCAGGGCCCATGGATTTATGGACGTCCAGGTTGCTTAATTGGTCCCTGACCCAGCCCTCATCAACCAAGACAGATTCCTCCTCTATCCTGACTTCTTCTGAGGCCTCAGGGGTCCGGGGCTCCTCAGGACAGCCTCCAGCAGTATAGACAGAGGCAAAGAAGGCATTCAGTAACTCCGCCTTCTTTTTATCCTCTGTCTCCAGGACCCCCACCTCATTCATCAGTGGGCCTACATTGCCTCTAGTGTTGGCTTTACCTGCAATGTATTTGAAGAAGCCCTTTCTGTTGTCCTTGACCTCTCTTGCAAGGTTTAATTCCAAGGAGGCCTTAGCTTTCCTAGTTGCCTCCCTACATCCTCTGACAACAGACTTATATTCCTCCCAAGTGGCCAGCCCCTCCTTCCACGATCTGTACACCCTCTTCTTCCACTTGAGTTTGCCCAGCAGTTCCCTGTTCAACCATGCAGGTCTCCTGGTACCCTTCGTTGACTTCCTACCTGTTGGGATGCTCTGATCTTGAGCTCGGAAGAAGCAGTCCTTGAATGCTAACCAACTCTCTTGGGCCCCCTTACCTTCTAGTACCCTGTCCCATGGGATTTCCCCTAGCAATTGCTTGAAAAGGCCAAAGTTGGCCCTCCTGAAGTCCAGGGTTGTGATTCTGCTAGCTATTCTGTTCCTGCCACATGAGATCCTGAACTCTACCATCTCATGGTCGCTACAACCAAGGCTGCCCTCAACCTTCACCTCTTCAACCAGACCCTCCTTGTTAGTAAGGATAAGATCCAGCAGCACTCCTCTCCTAGTTGGCTCATCCACCATTTGCATCAGAAAGTTATCATCAATGCACTGGAGGAACCTCCTGGACTGAGGATGGCTGGCTGAGTAGGCCTCCCAGCAAATATCAGGGGAGTTGAAATCCCCCACGACAACCAGACCCTGTAATTGCGAGACTGCTCTCAGCTGCCTGTAGAAGGCCTCATCACCCTCCTCATCCTGATCCGGTGGCCTGTAATAGACACCCACAACAGTATCACCCCTGCCAGCCTGCCCCTTAATTCGCACCCACAAACTCTCAACTCGCTCCTGATCCGCCCCTGGACAGAACTCAATACATTCTAGCTGCCCACTCACATAAAGAGCAACTCCACCACCTCTCCTTAGCGGCCTGTCTTTCCTGAACAGGACATAGCCATCCATGACCACATTCCAGTCATGCGAGGCGTCCCACCAAGTCTCTGTGATTGCCACTAGATCATAGCCCCCCGACCGAACACGGATTTCCAACTCCTCCTGTTTATTCCCCATGCTGCGTGCATTGGCGTACAGGCATTTCAGGGAGCGAGCTGAGCACACCGATTTCACCCCAGGGGGATGGGGGGCCTCCTGGTCTACCTCAACACTAGAGCGTTGCCCCAGTGGTGCAAGCCCAGCTACTACCCCATCCCCCTTCGAATCTAGTTTAAAGCTCTCCGAATGAGCCCTGCTAATTCCTGTCCCAGAACCCTTTCGCCCCTACGACATAAACCTTTCCCATGTATTACGGTCACGCCTGGTGTCTTATAAAACCAGCCATTATCAAAGAACCCAAAGCCCTGCCTGTAGCACCAGTCTCGTAGCCAGGCATTAATAGAGAGAATCCTACTATTCCATCCCACGTCATCACCTGAAAATGGAAGGAGGGAGGAGAAAACAACTTGTGCCCCAGACTCTTTCACCAACCGTCCTAGGGCCTTGTAGTTGGCTGTAGAGTTGGTAAACCGCTTGCAGGGCTGCTCCTCCGGTAAATGGGGGGGCGGGAGCGCGCACCAGCATCCCAAGGGAGAAGGTCTAAATACTTTAGGGCATTTGCATGCGAGATAGGAGAGGGTGGTAACATCCCTCTTGTCTCCCCCCTCCACTTGCTTCTCATTGGGAACGCCTGCACACTGTAGTCCTAGATTGTTCTCAAAATGAGTCGGTGGTCCCCCAAGGGGTGTCTGGTGGTCGTGATCCCCCCTAGTTGTGGTGTCTGCTGTATGACCCCGCTCTGCGCAAGCGTGGTTCACGCCTTGCAAAGTTGTTGCACATGTAGGCTGGCCCCAAGGAAAAGGTACCATGCGGCCTCCGCAGGACTTCTCTCTTCCTCCAGCCAGAGCAGTAAATCACACCAATGAAGGCACAGCAAAGGTATTGTTCTCTTCCCAAGGCCCTTATCTCTTGCCAGACTTGCAGGCCTCTGTAGCACCCATCCCCTCCTCCAGACAGAGTTGTCAAACAAGTTGTTTAAGGCATACAAAGACCCTGTGACTTAAACTCTTGTTTGTATGTCCCCTAAGTCACCTGGGCCAGTTGGTAGTTCCAGGTCCTCGTCAGTAGTGGTGATTTTTACAGAGCGGATAGAGGGAGAGGAAAGAGAAGAGGCAGAAGACAGTAATCGCGTGATCATGCATGGCACGATAGCCATGCCGAGCATCATCAATACCATCTCAATCAACAAAGTGATTCCAATGTGTGTCTCCATTTTCCCCACCCCGTGAGTCCCAGAGATTTTAATCTGGATGTGATCCTGGACCCAGGAGCCAGTCCATCAAACCAGTCTTTTGGTTGCATTGATTGGAATAATTCAGCCATTCCGTCCGCAGTCTCCTTCATCTTTGCACGAGCTTCATCTATAGAGGTAGAGGCGTTGTGGATTGTAACACATCGTTCTCCTTCGCTGAGATGTAACATTCCACATGCTCCTTCAACAATAACATGTTTAGTGCTAACCTGTTTTGAAGGGTCATTTTAGAGACTTGTTGTACTTGCTGATTCAAATCTCCAAAAGCATATCTGGTCCAATTGCTCAGGACATGCATCTGCTGGGTTATGTTTTCCAGAACAAATTGATGCCTCTTAAGGTTCTGTAAAATTTAAAATGGTTATTTGAGGTATAGGAGACATATTGCAGGTAGGGTCCTGGTTTCTCCAGCCCTTTGGAGGGGTATCCTCAGCAAGTACACAGGCCTTGAATTAAGGTCCTTGATCTTGCCCCCCCCACACACACATTCTGACAAAACCTTGTATTAAACATTAAAATTCTTTTCTCCACAATCTACATAACTGATTAATTAGATGAACCAGATACATAAGTTCCCTCCCCAAAACACCTTGTGCGATAACGATAAATGCATGTTATAAAGATACATAAACGAATGATTGCACAAGTGATTAATAGGTCTAGTATCAGCATTCATTTAGCATTCTGTCGTCTGGTCCTTTTCCTCTGGGTAGTTCCTGAAAGAGAGAAGAGAACAGGACTCGGCCCAGCACAGAGCCCGTTGTTAAAAAGGAGGAACAATCCACCGAGTATCGATCTTGTGCTCTTTGCCATGGGCATCGGTGGCCCCGATTAGCTTCTTACCTGGGAAAATGCCGTTACGGGCGGCAGCCTCTGGAGTGCTGACATTTGTGCCCCAGTGTCCACAACAAAGGTAACAGGAGTTTTAAAAGGGCCAGCGGGAAAGGTGATCATCGTATCTCCTCACTTATTCTCGGTGAGCCCTCTTACGTGTATCCATTGGCCGTCCCCCGGCCCACTCACTGGGGACGGCGCCACAGGTTTCCCGGCTCTGAAACGGTTAAATCAGTAGGTCTTGGTTGAGGGGGGGCGGGCCTGAAGGGGTCAGGCCACCGGGTCCCTCAGGGGGATTACCTTCTGGGGGTGGCTCTGGTCCCTTAACCCTATCCCAGTTACGTGTTAAGCTTTCCAAACGGCTGGTAGGTAACGCGTCCATTATTTCTCTAGGAATTCCCTTAGAGATCCCCCCTGCCCACAAGCTGTATTCAGTTTCTGTTTCTTGGGGTCCCCGGGAATATTTTTGCTGAACTTTTGCCAAATCTGTAAAGGAGTGGGGGATCGTATGAGTGGTGACTTGTGCTCCCCCCTGCCCATCATTCGTTGTCTCAGTTTTAATCAAGGGGCGCAATAGTACTTCCCTTTTGTCCGGGTAAAGCCTCCCCCTTAGTTCATCCAACTCCCCGGAGGGATACAGAGGGTATTTTTCTCTTCGGGCATCAGTTTGAGTCAGTTGTGTAAATTCTGGCTCCCTCCGGGAGGATGATTCCCAGTCTTTAAGTTCTAACTCCTCCGGGAGAAGTTTTTCTCCTTCAAAGGATCCCGCTAAGGCGGTGTGAAGCCGGTGGTTAATTGCCCTTTCGGCAGCTAATTGCTCTCTTTCACTTTCTAGCTGTTCCTGTATGCCTTTGATCAGGTCTTGTCCAGATTTAACTGTTTCCTGCTCTTTTTGCTGATTTGTTTGCCTTTGCTTTTGGGCAGCCAGCAGAGCGGCACCCAAAACACCACAGACCAGCACTTTCCCTTTTCCAAGCTTGAATTTTCGTTCCTTCGTCAAGACCGTAATCCGGTCCACTACAGCTTGGGGTCATGCCAATTATTATGTGTCCAGGTCATAGCGGGAGGGGAAGGACGAGTGTTGTAGCTCTGCAGTTTCTCTAGGAGAGGACTACAATCCACAATGGACTCCCCCAGGGGGGTCCTATTTTTTGAATTCATCATTGTCCCTCGGAGGGATGATATCTTCCTCCCCGGCAGACTCCCTTCTGAAGAGAACTCGCTCTTACTTGAGTCTGGGCGCCACCGGTTACTTTACTCTTAGCAAGGGATCCTGCCGACTGCGCCAATTTAATGTTCTGACCTGGTCGCAAATAGTTCATAAACCCCTTGGAGTAAATTAAGGTGAAACGACACCAAATAACTGGTATGAAATTAAGAACAATTTATTAATACAGGGAAAGTGGCATGGTGGTAAGTGTCTTGGGTTTCTAAAGGCATTGAGAAAAGAGAGAAAAGGAAAAAAGAAAAAAGAGAAAGAGGACAGAAAGTATGAGAGAGCGGAAAAGAGAGATCACCACCCTTGCACCCCAAAAAAACAAACACTGAAGGATTCCCCAAAACCAAACCATGATGCACTCTGCTCCAGGGCAGCATGGCGAAGCGCTCTGGAAAGAAGTCCCCGGGGTGGGACTCTCTTTCTTTTTCCCCAAGACCCTCCTGTGTCCATCTGCATATGCCCTGCCAAGAGCCCAGGTTCTTAAAAACATGACAAAACTTGGCTAGTTTTGGCCACATGCCCAACACCCATGAGACCATCTTCCTGAGCAAAAAACATTCAACATTACGCTGCTGCTGCTGCAACTTCTCAGTGAACTCGGTACGCACATAAATTTGTGGACTGTGCATAACGTGTGTCCAGATAAAACACTGACACAGATGTGGCGTTTACCTGAGTCTTACTATTTGGTACCTGGGTTGTCCCTGTCTTTCTGTAAAAGGTTCTTAGCAGATGTGCACGCTGAGAAAATCATGTATGAAATTGAAAACCCAGCAGAGATGTGTTTGGTTTGGGGGTGTTGTGCAGGGGTTTTGAAGTTAAAGAGGGAAGGCGAGAAAGACATCAAGACGTAAGAGAATGTTGGTAACATGTTTGACAGCGTTTTGAATTCATTTTTCTTTGAAGAAATACATGTCAAGTGCTCTTTAGCAGTTCAGTATCTTACACTGGGGCTCCTCTGAAATTTCTGGAGTCATAAGGGCAAATTATAGCTAGTCTGGTATGTTATCTCGAAAGCAGTTCTTCTGAAGTTCCTTTAGTTACTAGACACACGCAGTTGACAGAAAACAACTCCCTCTTACTAACCTCAAGGACTTCACAGGGAAACGAAGCCTGAAGGCCTAAAATGACCAGTTAACTTCATGAGTAACTTAAGAGACTCTCTAAGCAAGTTGAAAAAACAGGAAAATTCAAAGTGTGTCAAAACTCTCCTCTCAGTGTACTGCTGAGGCACACTTCAGCATCACTCCAAAGAGCTTTTAGACAATAGCTTTGGCTTCTGGTTTAAGAAGTTGAGTACAGACACTAAGCTCGTATTTATCAATTGTCACAACCCAAAAATCACTTGTCAAATACGGCTGTTCATAAATTTCAAATGTAACACAACAATTCCAACAGAACTGGCCAAGCCGTTACCTAAGAAAGTATGTTCGCTCAAAATACATCTACATTCTGGTGACCTAACCATTTGGTACTTTTTAACCAGAAATCCGATATTCACGTGTATTTCATTTACCCGAAAGCAAATTTCAAACCACAAGCTGCCAGTTAACATCGCAACAGACTGTCTACTCTCCGTGGCTAGACCTTTAAACATGCGAACGCTGAAGAGCAAACAAGGAATTATTTTCTCATGCAGACAGGTATCTCTGTGAAAGGACACGGTTCCTCCAGTGTTTGACCAGTATTTTCATTGCATCCAAAATATTAAAGTGGCATATGAGTAAGTGCCTAAACACTATTAACCCTTAGCCTTCACACTCTCCCCCAGTCTGCAAAACTTGCAAAGAAAGCCAGTGCCACGGTTCTGGAACGTGGACACTGCCCGTCTGAAGCTGAGGGCCAAGCCTCTACCGCAACTGGAAGCGACAACTGCAGAGAGAAACTGAGCTCGCTGAGCAAACAGAGGGCAGCTAAAGCGTGTTCTCTGGGCACCACTCAGGTATCCAAAGGCTGCCACAAATACCTGATCCAGCTGCAAGATGCCAGTTGTTCTCCCCATCAGCACAGCATGAGGGCAAGTTACCCCAGCTGCAGCACATCCCAGGCTCTGTCCACAGCTCACAGAACGCACACAGCACAATTCTCCGAGTCCTGCTAAAGTACGACCTATTTTAAAGGTTGACATCATCTGCCAAAGCATTTGTCCTGTGCTTTCAGGCTACTTCCGTGCCCCCGCACCCAGCCATGGGGAGGGGGCAGCAAAGCTGCACCCCAGTGCCGAAGCAGCAGCTCCTGAAGGATGCTCAGCTACAGCCTCTCCTCTCCCCGGGGAAGTCTTGGTACCCGGAGCTGCACTGAATGCCGTGCCTTCTCTACCCCCTACACAGGGCACAGAAGGTGAGACCAGTCCTGCTTTTGATGTTTCCCCCATCCACTTTCCCATCAAAAAAAGCCAGAATTACAGATTTAATGGCACAGATAGGTGCCCACCTTTACAGTGGCTAATGGTCTCATTTAAGTCACCTTAGGAGCTCAAGGGCTCACACCTTTTACTGACTGGCCATGAGACTCACCAAATACTGCAAGGTATCGACTCTTAGCATGGCAGCTTCATAGCTGGTTGTGGAACCACAAGTGGAGAGAAAAAAAACCCCAAGACTACAAAAAATAGCCAGCAATAAAGTCTGGAAATAAACACAGTGTGTATTGCTGTGTTTAGAGATCTTCCCAGGTCGTTCCTAGCACAGCCGATCTCAAACCTCTCACTGCTCCTTGGTGTGGCCAGGCTCTTCTGCAATGCTGGGAGTGCTGTGCATTTGCACATAATTTGCAGGCAGATGGTTATGGATAGATCCTGGGACCAGTGGGAAGCCTATAAAAGTCAAGGAGTAGTCCAAACTTAATAGACAGATTGTGCAAAGAACAGTTAAAAAATACATTTTTCTCTGGCAGCCTTCCCTGTAAGTCATTATTTGCCCACCTCATCAATGGCAACAGGGTCTCCACTCATCTCTGTGTGGTGGAACAAAGATGCAAAGACATTAAGAACAGCAAAAATAGGAGTTCCTTTTATCTGTGCCAGAGAATGAAGGCACCACATGAGAAAGTGGCACCACTCAAGCATGAGCTAAGATTTTTGGTCCTTACTTCTTTTCCCAACACATTCTTTTCATAGCAAGAAACAAACACATCAAAGTCAGCATTTTTTCAAACCTCTGAGATTAACAAGAAAAATTACTTAAGCTTTAATGAAGACCTGAGATCATCAGGGAGTCTTGTTAATACTTACAGACCTGTTCTGGGGTAACTTGTACTGGTAGGGTAATCAATGAGACACGACTGTAGGGGATACAGGCGAGGAGATCCTGAAGTCACGTATCCTGCATTCAGCTGGGATGTACCAGCCAAGCTGGAGAAATTTCACCGGCTTCAGGGACATTGCTAGTCTGGCAAAAAATGGCTGGTAAATTGTTTTTACTTTATTTATATTTAACAATATTGTGTCCAGCTGTCAGGAATTTGTTTCTCTGACTATGGCTCCACAGGTCACTACGCTCTGCAGAGTGCTATGGCAACTAAAACAAGACAGAAGGTGGGTAGGAACTAGTGACAATTTCGCAACAAATCTGATTAAAACATATGAGGATACTCATCACAAAGTCTTATGTGGTGGTGATGCCAAAAAAGCTACCCATCGTAGACAGAAAAATCTATAGATACACCTGGAGCAGGACATGCAAAATCCCCGCCAAAGGAGCACAGTCCGAGCAGCAGGCAGCCTTGCCAAACCTGTGCTCCCCACACCTCGTGGCTGATTCGGCCCCCTCCCATCACAAAGGGATTCCTTCGTTTGAGCACAGGGCGTTGAAGAACTGTTGAAAATTGTGGGCAGGAAAGAACTAATGTTGTGTCTTTTCACCACAATCATCCTGATTGTACTGACACAAGGGTTCCTTGCAAAGGAGGAAGATTAGGTACCCCTGACAGGTTCTCCCAGATCTCATCACATACCTCTGAAATCATCACTTGTGAAGCAATTCCTTGCCTAAGCTCACAGGAATGAGAGACTGAAAACCATACGGCACTTCAGTCTTTCTCAACACGTGCTGGAGCTGGCCCCGACTCTTACTTTGAGGGTGTGTGCATACATACCATACAATAGCTCAGTATGTTGGGGACGCTGCCTTATGCTTTCGTTTAGCATAATCACACTGAAGTTGCCAATTACTTACAGGGTTTGAGATTGGAGCATTAATAAGGACCATTAATAAGGGCTGAAGAAAAATTTCAAACAAGTACTTTTGAGTTGGCAAAGGCAACCAGAAATTTCAGAGAGGCTCATGTAAGAAAGCACACCTTCAGTTTTTGTTTCCGCTTGCCCTGTAAGTGCTCTAACTCCCAGCGTTTCTGATGATGAAGTTAACAGCAAAAGCCAAGAGGTTTTCCTCCCATCCCACCCCTGTTTCCATGAGCACGAGCCTGTAAACTAATTCCTTCACGTGCAGATTTCCACTATGGCAATGGGAATGCATTACACAGGCTTTCCAGAAGCAAAGATCGGCCTACATTGCCTGCACCTACGTGCAGTCACGCTATCAAATGTGTACAGCATGTATACAATGTCTGCTCTGGAAAACCATATAAGGATGCTCATTCTACCAGTGGCTAAAAGAACGATACTCTTCCAGAGATCTAGATTGCCATATCTGGGGAGGAGTTTAAAAAAAACCCCAGCAACTGCTAAGTCAAGCTGCAGAAGCGCTACCTAATTAAACAGGAAAGAATTGCTACCGTCACTGTGACAGCAGTAGGATATCAGATCAAAATGTTATATAAAAAACTGCCATCAACTAGAAATAAAAGCTAGAAAAATCCAGGTTTTGCTGTAGTCCATTATAGAAAAATTCATTAACCAAAATGCCTCACAATTGGAAGGGCCTTATTACTCTGAAATAGAGGAGGAAAGAGCAATGCAGTGGGGCAGAACTTGGATGGGCTCTATTGGGAAACACCAGCCGAGCAAGAGATGTGCATGGTGTGGGTCTGAAA
>NW_027167506.1:0-35614 GCF_013368605.1 Nyctibius grandis
CGAGAGGTCTTCGTGTTTTTGGTCAGCCGCCAATACCGGTTTTTTCAACCCCCTCCACACCACCAGAAGAGCAGGAAAAAGTTGAAATACCCCCTAAACCAACAGGGCAGCCCCCTAAACCGGAGGAAATGGAGGTTGATGAGCATCAGCCAGAGCCCACCCCCCCACCCCTCAAGCCTCCGGAGCCGTCAATCTCGAAAATCTCTCCTGAATACGAATATCCCCCTCTGCCCCCGTAGTCTCCCCCATCGCCTGCGGGCGGTCCAGGGAAATTTAAGGATCCGGTGGCTTGGGCAGAAAAATTGTTAGCAAAATTACAAGACCTGGAAAGACAGACGACCTTAACTGAGCGACAACATAAGGAGGAGGTGGAGAAGCTGATACAACAACAATGGGAGGAGCAGAGGAGAGAAGAAGAAAGGGAACGCCTACGCGGGGGGGCCAGGGGGGCCGGGGGGGGTGCTGAGGCGGCTGGGACTAGCCGCATGAGAAATATGGATGGGAATGTTGGTATGCACTCTGTCATGGGGGACGGGGGAGGAGACGATTACGGTGGCGAGGAGCTATACAGAATGCACTAGTGGAGGGGGAGATTCTGCCCACAGCATTCCCAGTTATTTTGGGAAATCAGAGAGAACCACCGCGCTGGGTAGGGTTACAGCGGGAGATTGTTAAGGAGGCACGGAAAGCGGTACAACAAAATGGGTTGCATGCACCTTATACCCAAGCATTTATAAATAATATCTTTATGTCGATGCTTTAACACCCTTTGATTTTAAGCAATTGATGGCGATGATTTTAACCCCGATGCAGGAACTGTTGTGGCGGACGAGGTGGCATGACGCAGCACGAGCTGCAGCGGTGGAAAACCTGGGGAGGGGAGATAATGATCCACTTTTAGGGATAACATTTGACCAACTGGTGGGAGAAGGGCAGTTTAGCGATCCACAACGCCAGGCATGACTTAGACCGGAAGCCTTGTCACTTACTGCCACCTTAGCCCGAGAGGCTTTTAAAACCCTCCCAGAAGATGGGAAAGTAATTCCTGCCTATGCAAAAATAAGGCAAGATCCATCTGAGCCTTATATGACATTTTTAGAAAGATTGCGTGAAGCATTGGAAAGGGCATCGCTGACCGATGTAGCTCGAGAGGCGTTGCTAATGTCGCTGGCAGTCGACAATGCTAATCCTACTTGTAAGCGCATTTTACAGACATTACCCAAAATTTCTAGCCTGGCAGAAATGATGGATGCGTGTGCGTGCGTAGGAACAGCGGAAGAAACAGCAGGATACATGGCGTCAGCCTTTGCAGCTGCGGTGAAACCTCTAGTACTGTCAGGGAGAGGCGATCAGGGACCAAAATGTTACAACTGTGGCAAACCGGGACACCTTAATGCTCAATGCCGAGTAAAAAGTAACGGGTTTGCAGGGACCTGCAATCGCTGCCGGAAATGCGGTCACCGTGCAGATGAATGCCGATCTAAGTTCACTAAGCAGGGAAACGGGGGGGGGGGGCGGGGGGGGGGGCGAGTGCGAGGAGACCCAGCGCAATGACACAAAACAGGTCTTCAACCCGGGCTGCCTGGATGGCGTCGCTGCCGCCACAAGAGGGAGTGCTGGGGTGGACGTTGCCACAGCAGTAGAGGTGACTCTGATAGACCCGCAAGTACAATGTATACCCACCGATATGAAAGGCCCACTGGGTCACGGGTTGAGTGCCTTACTTGTCGGGCGATCCTCTATGACCCGAAAAGGTCTTTTCGTCTTACCCGGTGTAATCAATGCCGATTTTACGGGGGTCATATCTATTATGGTATGGACCCCCCTGCCACCAATTCATATACCCAAAGGAGAAAAAATTGGACAACTGGTCCCCTTTAAATCAGCTGTGCCCACAGCTGGGAATCGGATAAGAGGGGCTGGGGGTTTTGGATCAACAGGCCAGGCTGACATTTATCTGGCAATGGATATCAGTAAGGCGAAACCAACGGAACGGGTAACACTAAAAGAACCTGGTGGGAAAACTTGCGTGGTCATTATGTTGATTGATACTGGAGCGGACGTTACCGAGTCAGTCGGCAGCAGCGGCGGCGACTGAGGTGAGTGCGGGGCGAGGGCGAGATCGGGCTGTACCGGGCGGTTTCCGTGCTCTGGGCCCGCCCCCCGAGCAGCAGCCCCGTGTCTGGACCCGGAAGTTCCCGGCAACGAATCAGGAGAGGAGGGGGCGTAGCACCACCCCCTGTTGATCGGGTGATAAGAAGCCTCTGGGTGGGCAGGGACTGCCCAGAGGGGAGAGGGTGAGTCAGCAGTGACTGTGTGTGTCCCGGGGCGGGGGAGGCCACAGCCGTTTGCAGCTCTTTGGGCAGGGTGCTGACTCTCTCCCGGGCTGTACCGGGCAGGTTCTGTACTCAGGGCCACCTGAGCAGCAGCCCCGAGTCCCGTCCCAGGAGAGGAGGGGGCGTAGCCGGAGGCACCGTGGGAGATTTGAAGGGCCCCCTGGGGAGCAAACAGGAGCGCGGCAGTTTGTGCTGCAGTTCGCACAGACAGGGCGAGCAGAGTAGGTGGGCAGGAAGGTATGGTTTCCACTCGGCCGGGCCCTAAGTCCCTTGCGGGTGCCAGAAAAGACATGGCAACCCAAACGGACCTGCTGCGGAAGCATGCGGAGGTGCAGGTGTCAGGCTGCAGGGAGTGCCAGAGCCTGGCCCTGACACTCGAGGGTAACGGAGACCTCACCTGTGTGAGGTGCGAACAGGTCGATGACCTGATCTCCTTGGTGGCCCAACTCAAGGAGGAGGTGGAAAGGTTAAGGAGCACAGGAGCATCCCAGGAAGAGGTTGGCAGGCAGTGCTGTTCCCTGTCTGTCCTGGGGAAAACAGACGGGCCTAATGCTCCCCGGGTAGTAGAGGATCCTCTTCCTCCTCCACAAGGAGCAGGAGGAGACCTAGGGGATGGGGGGGAATGGAGGCAGGTCCCTGCTCGGGGTGGCAGGCGAATCCCATCCCGACCTTCCTCCCCTCCCCATCTCCCCCTGAAAAATAGGTATGAGGTGCTGGAGCCTGAGCGTCTTCCTGAGTGTCAGGAAGACACGAATCTAGGTGAAAGACCTTCTACGGGGCTATGTAAACAGAAGCAACCAAGTAAGAGGGTTGCAACCAGCTCCAAAAAGGAGAAAAGAAAAGTAATTGTTATAGGTGACTCCCTGCTAAGGGGAACAGAGGGCCCCATATGCAGGCCAGACCCGACTCACAGGGAAGTCTGATGCCTCCCTGGGGCTCAGGTAAGGGATGTTGCCAGGAGGCTTCCTGAACTGGTGAGGCCCTCTGACTACTACCCACTATTAGTATTCCAGGTGGGTAGGGATGAGATTGAAGAGAGAAGTGCCAGGGCAATCAAAAGAGACTTCAGGGCCCTGAGGCATTTGGTGAAAGGGGTAGGTGCACAGGTTATATTCTCTTCAATTCCTTCAGTGTTAGGAGAAAATAGGGAAAAGACTATAAAAGTACAACAGATTAATATGTGGCTAAGAGACTGGTGCCGTAGGTGAGATTTTGGGTTCGTTGACCATGGGGCAGCTTTCATGGCACCGGGCCTGCTTATGCCGGATGGGGAACAGCTGAATCAGAAGGGGAAAAGGGTTATGGCCCAGAAGTTGGCAGGGCTGCTCAAGAGGTCTTTAAACTAGGTTCGATGGGGGAGGGGGATAAGACCAGGGCAGCCACAAATGAACCTAGAGGGGACAGGCCTGTGTCGGGGGCAAGGCCGCTAGCCCAGCTGAAGTGTGTTTACACCAATGCACGCAGTATGGGCAACAAACAGGAAGAGCTAGAAGCCACTGTACAGCAGGAAGGTTATGATGTGGTTGCCATCACAGAAACGTGGTGGGATGACTCTCATGACTGGAGTGCTGCTATGGATGGCTATAAGCTCTTTAAGAGGGACAGGTGAAGCAGGAGAGGCGGTGGGGTAGTGCTGTATTTTAGGGAGTGCTTAGACTGTGTCAAAATTGAGGAAGATGGTGAGGATGACAAGGTTGAATGTTTATGGGTGAAGATCAGGGGGAAGGTCGGCAGGGCGGACATTACGGTGGGAGTCTGTTATAGACCACCCAACCAGGATGAGCAGGCGGATGAGGCGTTTTACAAGCGGCTGTCGGAAGGCGCCCGGTCGCCGGCCCTTGTGCTCATGGGCGACTTCAACTTGCTGGATGTCTGCTGGAAATACAACATGGCAGAGAGGAAGCAATCTAGGAGGTTCCTCGAATGTGTGGAGGACAACTTCCTCATGCAAGTGGTAAATGAGCCCCCACTAGAGGAGGGGCCCTGCTTGACCTCTTGTTTGTGAACAGAGAAGGACTAGTGGGAGATGTGACGGTCGGTGGTCGTCTTGGGAATAGTGACCATGAAATGTTAGAGTTTTCGATAGTGGGGGAAGTAAGGAGGAGCAAGAGCAGAACTTCTGCCTTAGATTTCTGGTGGGCAGACTTTAGCCTGTTTAAGAGGCTGGTGGACCGAGTCCCTTGGGAGTCGGTCCTGAAGGGCAAAGGAGTCCAGGAAGGCTGGACATGCTTTAAAAAGGAATTGCTAAATATTCAGGAGCAGGCTGTCCCGGTGTGTAGGAAGACAAGCCGTCGGGGAAAAAGACCGGCCTGGTTAAACAGAGAACTTAGGCTACAACTTAAGGAAAAATGAGAGCCTATTTGCTCTGGAAGAAGGGTCGGGTAACTCAGGAGGTCTATAGGGACGTGGCCAGGTCGTGTAGGGAGAAGATTAGAAGGGCCAAAGCTCAATTGAACTTGATTTGGCTGCTACAGTCAAAGATAACAAAAAAAGCTTTTACAAATACATCAACAGCAAAAGGAGGGTCAAGGAGAGCCTCCACCACTTGCTGAATGAGGAGGGTAGTGGAGTGTCAGGGGACGAGGAAAAGGCAGAGGTGCTCAATGCCTTCTTTGCCTCGGTCTTTAATGTTAAGACCGGTTGTCCTCAGGAGACTCGGCCCCCAGAGCCTGAAGTTAGGGATGGGGAGCTGTGCGAACCTCCCGTAATCCAGGAAGAGACGGTTAGTGACCTGCTGTGCCAGTTGGACACCCACAAGGCTATGGGCCCAGATGGGATTCACCCCAGAGTAATGAAGGAACTGGCAAATGAACTTGCCAAACCACTCTCTATTATCTACCGGCAGTCCTGGTTAACTGGAGAAGTTCCAGCTGACTGGAAATTAGCAAATGTAACGCCCATCTACAAGAAGGGTCGGAAGGACGATCCAGGGAACTATAGGCCTGTCAGCCTGACCTCGGTGCCAGGCAAGGTGATGGAACAGATCATCCTGAGTGCCATTACACGGCACATGCAGGCCAACTGGGGCATCGGGGCCAGCCAACATGGATTCATGAAAGGCAGGTCCTGCTTGACCAACCTGGTCTCCTTCTATGACCAAGTGACCCGCTTAGTAGATGAGGGCAGGGCTGTGGATGTAGTCTATCTAGACTTCAGTAAGGCATTCGACACTGTCTCCCACAGCATCCTCCTAGACAAACTGGCTGCCCGGGGCTTGGATGGGTGGACTCTTCGATGGGTTAAGAACTGGCTGGATGGCCGAGCCCAGAGAGTGGTGGTGAATGGGGCAAAGTCCAACTGGCGGCCGGTCACTAGCGGTGTTCCCCAGGGCTCAGTTCTGGGGCCGGTGCTGTTCAATATCTTTATAGATGATCTAGACGTAGGGATTGAGTGCACCGTCAGTAAATTTGCAGATGACACCAAGCTGGGTGGGAGTGGCGATCTGCTGGAGGGTAGGAAGGCCCTACAGAGGGATCTGGACAGGTTAGATAGATGGGCCGAGACCAACGGCATGAGGTTCAACAAGAACAAGTGCCGGGTCTTATACTTTGGCCACAACAACCCCATGCAGCGCTACAGGCTGGGGGAAGAGTGGTTAGAGAGCGGCCCAGCGGAAAGAGACCTGGGGGTGCTGATCGGCAGCCGGCTAAACATGAGCCAGCAGTGTGCCCAGGTGGCCAAGAAGGCCAATGGCATCCTGGCCTCTATTAGGAATAGTGTAGCCAGCCGGTCTAGGGAAGTGATCGTCCCTCTGTACTCGGCACTGGTGAGGCCGCACCTTGAGTACTGTGTCCAGTTCTGGGCCCTGCACTTCAAGAAAGATGTTGAGGTGTTGGAGCGAGTCCAGAGGAGGGCGACCAAGCTGGTGAAGGGTCTGGAGGGTCTGAGCTACAAGGAACGGCTGAGGGAGCTGGGGTTGTTTAGCCTGGAGAAGAGGAGGCTCAGAGGTGACCTTATTGCAGTCTACAACTACCTGAAGGGAGGTTGTAGTGGAGTGGGAGTCGGCCTCTTCTCTGTCCTGGTTTGGCCTAAACCAGGCCGATTTTCCTTTCAGTGATTTTTACTTTCAGCTAAGTCTCCTCTAAGTAACTGCACTTTCTGAAACTAACTGCATGTTTTTGCAGACAGTGTCTGCTTCCAGGACTGATAACGCTCGAAGTTTGTAGTTATCACTGAGGCACCGGTAGGGATGTTGTGCAGAAAGGCTCTTGCTGTACTTTTTCTTGAGAGAAACCAAGGTCACTGCTGAATTCCTCACTGCTTACGAGTGAAGAGCCGAAGGGGGGTCGCAGCTGCAGGGGGGAGCGGACAGGGCAGGTGACCCAAAATTGACCAGCGAGGGTATTCCATCCCATACACGTCATTCTCAGTATAAAGCGGGGGGATCACGAGGGTCTCGCTCTCTTTCTGCTATGGCCGGTGTCCAAGGAGGACTCCGTCTGTTTTCCTGCTGCCCCCGATCCCGATCCGTGCATCCCTGAATCCAGCTCTCGACCATCGCTAGGCCCAGGCTGGGCCTTCCTGGAGCCTGCCCTGCAGTGCCGGTGGTGACGTGGCTGACTTCAGGGGAGCTCAATCTTGGTTTTGTATATATATTTGTATATATTTGATTATTTCTATTATTGTTATTATACTCTTTTTCATTATTATAGTTTATTAAAACTGTTTTAACTTTCCAACCCAGAAGTCTCTCTCCCTTTTCCCTTTCCCTTTCCCTCTGGGGGGAGGCGGGGGGATAACAGAGAGCATCTGCCATAGGTTTAATAGCTGGCCCAGCTTTAAACCGTGACAGATGTATTGGCGCCCAACTTGGGGCTCGAGAGAAGCTCCGACAGGTTGCTCTGATAAGTCGAATCCCAGCTCCAGTGGGAGGAGATCCGGAGAGCTCAGCCAAGAGAGTATCAGATTTCTTCCTTTGAGATTTACGAGGGGTTGGAAATTAAAACAGATAGCGAAGATGGTAATGTTATTTGTGAGCCTTGTGTTACCTCTTCTCTTTATAAAGCTTGTTTTAGAGTTAAGTGTAATAATACCTTACTTGCCGTATGCGCTGTGTGTTAGTGCTTTCATGTGGTTTAACAGGGCGTGCTGGTTGAAATGTGTCATTTCGGTATGGGTTGTGATACTGATTTATGTCGTGATAAACTGGGCAGTTATTTTACCGATCTCTTATCTCTATGATACAATGATGGGCAGCTTTAATCGCGAATCCGTAGCTTCGCACACCGGGCGTCTTTTAACTGATTTTGATAGTATCTGCTCCCAGTGATAGGACAAGATAGCCTCAAGCTTTGCCAGGGGAGGTTCAGGTTGGACATTAGGAAGAATTTCTTCTCAGAAAGGGTTATTAGACATTGGAATGGGCTGCCCAGGGAGGTGGTGGAGTCACCATCTCTGGATGTGTTTAAGAAAAGACTGGACATGGTCTAGTCGACAGGGTGGTGTCAGGGCAACGGTTGGACTCGATGATCCCAGAGGTCTCTTCGAACCTGGTTGATTCTGTGATTCTGTGATAATCAGTCAAGCAGCGTGGCCATTGGAGATCCCCCCTACGCCCATTTTTGGGTCGGGGGAATACAGACCACTAAAATCAGTAAAATGTGATTTGTTGCAAATTGAAGGATGGGAGTACCTGTGCAGTAAGACCATATGTGATGCCTGTCCCCATTTGTTTACTGGGGAGGGATGCATTAAGTCAATTAGGGGCATCTTTGGTAACTAACAGCGAGGGTTTTTAGAGGCGGCCATTGATGAAGGGTGACCAATCCTAAAACTAACCTGGAAAACAGAAACCCCAGTTTGGGTTGATCAATGGCCGCTATCTGCAGAAAAAATCGCCCACCTTGAAAGCTTGGTACAGGAGCAACTGGAAAAAGGTCATATTGAACCCACAATAAGTCCATGGAACACCCCAATATTTACTATTCCGAAAAAAAGTGGCAAATGGCGTTTGTTACATGACCTTCGAAAAAATCAATGACGTCATGGATGATATGGGAACCCTACAACCAGGGCTCCCATCCCCCAATATGATCCCTAAAGATTGGGACATTTTAATCATTGACTTAAAAGATTGTTTCTTCACCATCCCTTTGCACCCTGATGACTATCAGAAATTTGCTTTTTCGGTGCCATCAGTGAACAAAGCTGCACCTATGAAACGCTGTCATTGGGTTGTGTTACCACAGGGAATGAAAAATTCACCGACGATGTGTCAAATGTATGTGGCCTGGGCACTTGCTCCTGTGCGAAGGAATTTTCCAAATTTGATCATATACCATTATATGGATGACTGTCCTGGTTTGGCCTAAACCAGGCCGATTTTCCTTTCAGTGATTTTTACTTTCAGCTAAGTCTCCTCTAAATAACTGCACTTTCTGAAACTAACTGCATGTTTTTGCAGACAGTGTCTGCTTCCAGGACTGATAACGCTCGAAGTTTGTAGTTATCGCTGAGGCACCGGTAGGGATGTTGTGCAGTAAGGCTCTTGCTGTACTTTTTCTTAGAGAAACCAAGGTCACTGCTGATTCCTCAC
Organism: Nyctibius grandis; assembly: GCF_013368605.1. Taxonomy (NCBI): domain Eukaryota; kingdom Metazoa; phylum Chordata; class Aves; order Nyctibiiformes; family Nyctibiidae; genus Nyctibius; species Nyctibius grandis. The sequence goes on from NW_027167506.1 coordinate 8,872, forward strand.
TGCTTACAAGTGAAAAGCCGAAGGGGGGAGCAGACAGGGCAGGTGACCCAAAATTGACCAACGAGGGTATTCCATCCCATACACGTCATTCTCGGTATAAAGCGGGGGGATCACGAGGGTCTCGCCCTCTTGCTCGCTCTGGCTTTTTCTGCTACGGCTGGTGTCCAAGGAGGACTCCGACTGTTTTCCTGCTGCCCCCGATTCTGATCTGCATCCCTGAATCCAGCTCTCGACCGTCGCTAGGCCCAGCCTGGGCCTTCCCGGAGCCTGCCCTGCAGTGCCGGTGGTGACGTTGCCGACATCGGGGGAGCTCGATCTTGGTTTTGTATATATATTTGTATATATTTGATTATTCCAATATTATTATTATACTCTTTTTCATTATTATAGGTTTATTAAAACTGTTTTAACTTTCCAACCCGTAAGTCTCTCTCCCTTTTCCCTTTCCCTTTCCCTTCGGGTGGGGGGGGAGGGTTAACAGAGAGCGTCTGCTGCAGGTTTAATCGCCAGCCCAGCTTTAAACCGTGACAGATTTATTGGCGCCCAACGTGGGGCTCGAGAGAAGCTCCAACAGGTTCCTCTGATAAGTCGAATCCCAGCTCCGGCGGGAGGAGACCCGGAGAGCTCAGCTGAGAGAGTATCAGATTTCTTCCTTTGAGATTTACGAGGGGTTGGAAATTAAAACAGATAGGGAAGATGCTGATGTCATTTTTGAGTACTGTGTTATCTCGTCTTTTTATAGAGTTTCTTTCACAGTTGAGTATTGCAATGATGCCTTACCTGCCGTGGGCACTGTGTTATTGTTTGCTTCTTATGAATGTTTACATGCGGTTTAGCAGTGGGCGCTGGTCGAAATGTATTGTTTTGGTATGGGGTTTGATACTGATTTATGCTGTGATAAACTGGGCAGTTACTATTCCGATCTCTTATCTCTATAACACAATGATGGGCAGTTTTAATCGCGAATCAGTAGCAGCGACTTCATCTGCACGCTCCAGGCGTCCTTTAGCTGATTATGTTAATGATTACACTTCCAATTTTACTTCGGGAAATAGTACCTTCTCCTTTTCTGCCAAGCTGATTCCTCTAGATTTTGTGAAATTAGGATGGTGCTGTCTAGGTGGCATGTTTTTATTTTCGGTTGTCCTGAATGTGTTTCTGATGTGGGATAAGATTAAATATCGGTGCAGGGACAGTTGTAGATGTTGTGCAGCCACCTCAGATCCTACAGCGTGTGCTGCCGCTACAGCCACTAAATCCACTGAAACCTCGGCAGCCTGTACCACAGCTGCTACACCCCCCAAGATGGCCACTGCAGCTACTCAGACTCTAACGAGTCTCAGCACTCCCACGACAGCCACTGCATCTACTCAGAGTCCAGCATCTAACGAATCTGTACCAATTGCTCCTGTAACCAGGAAGAAATACAGAAAGAAATCAGCTCGTGAAGAGGAGGATGATGACTCAGAGCCTTCTAAGGCAGAGCCATCATATGACCCAGGTGAGGGCCCTTCTCAGGCAGAGTCAGGGCCTGACACAGATGGGGGTTCCCTTGATCGTCATTTTAAAGCAGACCCATCACAGAAGAAAGGTCGTTCTAAAGCAGAACTATCACAGGAGGAGGACTCGGATGTAGAGATAACCTACCACTCCTTATCCCTGAAGGACCTGAGAAATATAAGGAAAGATTTCAGCCGTTATGATGGTGAGCCAATTATTACCTGGCTGCTCCGATGCTGGGATAATGGGGCAGATAGCATGCAATTAGATGGCAGAGAAGCCAGACAGTTGGGATCCCTGTCCAGAGATGGTGGTATTGATAAGGCGCTTGCAAGAAAGTCAAACACTATCAGTCTCTGGAGGCGACTCTTGTCAGCTGTAAAGAGCAGGTATCCCTATAAAGATGATGTTATGAGCCACCTGAGCAAATGGACCACTATAGAAAAAGGTATTAACTACCTTAGACAACTAGCTGTGCAAGAGATCATTTATAGACACCCACGGGAAATTGTAGATCCTGTAGATCCTGATGAAGTGGAATGCAACCGATCCATGTTCCGGAAGGTTGTGAAGAATGCTCCACCGACATATACCCATACATTGTCAATATTAGTCTGGGGAGAAAATGCTATGGCACGACCTAGTGTGGATGAAATGGCTAACTGTATGCGACAGTATGAAGATAGTATTTCTTCCCCACTGCAGGCCCGTGTCTCGGCTGTGGAAAAACTGACAAAGGAAAACAAGGACTCATTTAAACAACTGTCAGACAAACTGTCCAGGATCGAGAATAAACTTGACTCTCTACCTACACAGGCACGCGTTGCAGCTGTTAAGAGAAAACGCCCTCCTACAGGACCAGCTCAAAGGAAACGGAACACATCACGAGGTATCCTGTGGTTTGCCCTGCGTGGTTATGGGGAAGACATGAACAGATGGCATGGACAACCTACCAGTACCCTACAGGCACGAGTACGTGAGTTGCAAGCTAAAAGAAATACCAGAGAGAATTTTTCTAGGAGGATGGCTGCTCCAGTTACCAGTGAGCAGGACCCCAGTCAGGGTAGATGGGCCTCAAATTCCTTTTTCCAAAGTGTGAATAGGAGAAATGAAGGTCCAGTCCCTGTGAGCAGCACAAATCCATTTCTTGATTAGGGGGTCCCTGCCTCCAGCCAGGTGGAGGAAAGGGACAACCGAGTTTATTGGACTGTGTGGATTCGATGGCCTGGCACATCAAAACCACAAAGGTATCGAGCCTTGGTAGACACTGGTGCACAGTGCACCCTAATGCCATCGGATCATAAAGAGGCAGAACCTATCAGTATTTCAGGAGTAACAGGAGGATCTCAAGTGTTATCTGTATTGGAGGCCGAAGTGAGCCTAACTAAAAATGAATGGAAAAAGCACCCCATTGTGACTGGCCCAGATGCTCCGTGCATCCTTGGCATAGACTACCTCAAGAGAGGGTATTTTAAGGACCCAAAAGGGTATAGATGGGCCTTTGGTATAGCAGCTGTAGAGACTGAGGACATTAAACAGCTGTCTACCTTGCCTGGCCTCTCAGAGGATCCTTCTGTTGTGGGGTTGCTGAAGGTTGAAGAACAACAGGTGCCAATTGCTACTACCACGGTGCACCGACGACAATATCGCACCAATCGAGACTCCCTGATCCCCATTCATAAACTGATTAGACAATTAGAAAATCAAGGAGTGATTAGTAAGACTCGCTCACCCTTTAATAGTCCTATATGGCCAGTGCGAAAGTCTGATGGAGAATGGAGATTAACTGTGGACTATCGTGGCCTAAATGAAGTTACGCCACCGCTGAGTGCTGCTGTGCCAGACATGCTAGAACTTCAATACGAACTAGAGTCAAAGGCAGCCAAGTGGTATGCCACCATAGACATAGCTAATGCATTTTTCTCTATTCCTTTGGCACCAAAGTGCAGGCCACAGTTTGCTTTTACCTGGAGAGGTATCCAGTACACCTGGAATCAACTGCCCCAGGGGTGGAAACACAGTCCTACTATTTGCCATGGACTGATCCAGACTGCACTAGAAAAGGGTGGAGCTCCAGAACATTTGCAATACATTGATGACATCATTGTGTGGGGTGATACAGCAGCAGAAGTTTTTGACAAAGGGGAGAAAATAATCCAAATTCTTCTGAAAGCTGGTTTTGCCATAAAAAGAGGCAAGGTCAAGGGACCTGCCCGGGAGATCCAGTTTTTAGGGATTAAATGGCAAGATGGGCGTCGCCAGATCCCGATAGAGGTGATCAACAAAATAACAGCTATGTCCCCACCAACTAACAAAAAGGAAACACAAGCCTTCTTAGGTGTTGTGGGTTTCTGGAGAATGCATATTCCAGATTACAGCCAGATTGTACGCCCTCTTTATCAAGTGACCAGGAAGAAGAATGATTTTCAGTGGGGCCCTGAACAACGACAGGCTTTTGAACAGATTAAACAAGAGATTGTGCATGCAGTAGCCCTTGGACCAGTCCGTATGGGACAAGATGTTAAAAATGTGCTCTACACCTCAGCTGGGGACAATGGTCCTACCTGGAGCCTCTGGCAGAAAGTACCAGGGGAGACTCGAGGTCGACCCCTAGGATTTTGGAGTCGAGGATACAAGGGTTCCGAGGCCAATTACACCCCAACTGAAAAAGAGATACTGGCAGCATATGAAGGAGTTAGAGCTGCCTCAGAGGTAATTGGTACTGAGGCACAACTTCTCCTGGCACCTCGATTACCAGTACTAGGCTGGATGTTCAAGGGTAAGGTTCCCACTACCCATCATGCAACTGATGCTACATGGAGTAAATGGATTGCATTAATTACACAGAGGGCTCGAATAGGAAACCCTAATCGCCCAGGAATCTTAGAAGTGATCATGGACTGGCCAGAAGGCAAAGACTTCGGAATGCCACCAGAAAAGGAGGTGACACGTGCTGAAGAAGCCCCACCATATAATGAACTACCAGAGGATGAGAAGCAGTATGCCCTGTTCACCGATGGATCCTGCCGTCTTGTAGGAAAGCATCGGAAGTGGAAAGCTGCTGTATGGAGTCCTATACGACGAGTCACAGAAGCCACAGAAGGACAAGGTGAATCAAGTCAATTTGCAGAGGTAAAAGCCATCCAGCTGGCTTTAGACATTGCTGAACGAGAAAGGTGGCCAAGGCTGTATCTTTATACTGACTCATGGATGGTGGCAAATGCCTTGTGGGGGTGGTTAAAGCAGTGGAAGCGAAGCAACTGGCAGCGTAAAGGTAAACCTATTTGGGCTGCTGAACTGTGGCAAGATATTGCTGCTCGGCTAGAGAAACTAGTCGTGAAGGTACGTCATGTAGATGCTCACGTACCTAAAAGTCGGGCAACTGAGGAACATCGAAACAACCAACAAGCAGATCAGGCTGCTAAAGTGTTCCAAATAGATTTGGACTGGGAACATAAAGGTGAACTATTTTTAGCTCGGTGGGCTCATGACACTTCAGGTCATCAAGGAAGAGATGCAACATACAGATGGGCTCGTGACCGAGGGGTGGACTTAACTATGGACTCTATTGCACAGGTTATCCATGATTGTGAAACATGCGCCGCAATTAAGCAAGCCAAACGGTTAAAACCTTTGTGGTATGGGGGGCGGTGGTTGAAATATAAATATGGGGAGGCCTGGCAAATTGACTATATCACACTCCCTCAAACCCGCCAGGGTAAACGCTACGTGCTTACCATGGTGGAGGCAACCACCGGATGGCTGGAAACATACTCTGTGCCCCATGCCACTGCCCGGAACACTATTCTGGGCCTTGAAAAGCAAATCTTGTGGCGACATGGCACGCCAGAGAGAATTGAGTCAGACAATGGGACTCATTTCAAAAACAGTCTCATAGATAACTGGGCCAAAGAGCATGGCATCGAGTGGGTATATCATATCCCCTATCATGCACCAGCATCTGGGAAAATTGAACGATACAATGGGCTGTTAAAAACTACCCTAAAAGCAATGGGGGGTGGAACCTTTAAAAACTGGGATAAGCATTTGGCACAAGCTACCTGGCTAGTTAACACCAGAGGATCCATCAACCGAGCTGGCCCTGCTCAGTCAGACCTTTTACATACAGTAGAAGGAGATAAAGTCCCAGTGGTGCATGAAAGGAATCTATTGGGAAAAACTGTCTGGGTTCTTCCTGCTACGGGCAAAGGTAAACCCATTCGTGGGATTGCTTTTGCTCAAGGACCTGGATGTACTTGGTGGGTAATGCTGCAGGATGGTGAAGTCCGATGTGTCCCTGAAGGTGATCTGATCTTGGGTGAGAATACTTAATTCTGAACTGCATGATGTTAATTGCTGCATAATACTAACAGTGTTCATAAGTGTCTTTCAGGTTAAGACAGTGGTGACGAGACCAGAGCTAGCTGCAAGTGGCGTCCAGTAACCTCCTCGAGACTGACATCTTTAACCTGCAACCCGTGGGCATGAACTGTGACAAAACTCATACCATGTCTCCTGCCCTGAGAGACTCCTAGCCAGATGGAAACCCACAATCCTGAACTAAATGAACTTGATGAACTTTTTTTTTTTCTGTATAGAGATGAATCATAAACTAATGTTATCTGTATATATTTTAAAATGAAAAGTTAGTGGTGATCTGAGTATGACGTGAATGGTATGGAATAAGGGGTGGAATGTCCTGGTTTGGCCTAAACCAGGCCGATTTTCCTTTCAGTGATTTTTACTTTCAGCTAAGTCTCCTCTAAATAACTGCACTTTCTGAAACTAACTGCATGTTTTTGCAGACAGTGTCTGCTTCCAGGACTGATAACGCTCGAAGTTTGTAGTTATCGCTGAGGCACCGGTAGGGATGTTGTGCAGTAAGGCTCTTGCTGTACTTTTTCTTAGAGAAACCAAGGTCACTGCTGATTCCTCACTGCTTACAAGTGAAAAGCCGAAGGGGGGAGCAGACAGGGCAGGTGACCCAAAATTGACCAACGAGGGTATTCCATCCCATACACGTCATTCTCGGTATAAAGCGGGGGGATCACGAGGGTCTCGCCCTCTTGCTCGCTCTGGCTTTTTCTGCTATGGCTGGTGTCCAAGGAGGACTCCGACTGTTTTCCTGCTGCCCCCGATTCTGATCTGCATCCCTGAATCCAGCTCTCGACCGTCGCTAGGCCCAGCCTGGGCCTTCCCGGAGCCTGCCCTGCAGTGCCGGTGGTGACGTTGCCGACATCGGGGGAGCTCGATCTTGGTTTTGTATATATATTTGTATATATTTGATTATTCCAATATTATTATTATACTCTTTTTCATTATTATAGGTTTATTAAAACTGTTTTAACTTTCCAACCCGTAAGTCTCTCTCCCTTTTCCCTTTCCCTTTCCCTTCGGGTGGGGGGGGAGGGTTAACAGAGAGCGTCTGCTGCAGGTTTAATCGCCAGCCCAGCTTTAAACCGTGACAATGACATTCTAATAGCAGGGAACAATTGGATAAAAAACAACTTATTAATACACTGCAGACTGAACTAGCAAAAGGTGGATTGCAAATAGCCCCAGAAAAGGTACAACAGGAGGAAAACTGGAAGTACCTTGGGTGGGAAAATACCAAAGTAACTGTTAGACCCCAAAAACTAGAAATTCGTGTGAATATCAGTACTTTAAATGATGTACAAAAACTGTTGGGAGACCTCAATTGGGTGCGAACCCTGTGTGGTCTCACCAATGCTGAATTGGCACCTTTGATGCAATTGCTAAAGGGAGGAGGCGGCGCAGATGCCCCCCGCACATTGACACAGGAAGCTGAGCAGGCATTGAAACACCTGAGTACCAAAATAGCTATGGCATACACTCACCATTGGGACCCAGACTACAGTCTTGGACTATTGGTTATCAATCACGATCGCCTCCCCCTGGCGTTAATTATGCAGTGGGTGACTGACAAGGATCCTCTACATGTGCTGGAATGGATCTTTTTGCCTATGCAACCAAAACGTACCATCACTACGAAAGTAGAGGCCATAGCACAACTTGTAATGAAAGGAAGGCAGAGGGTTGTAGAGATAGCAGGCGTCGAACCTGCTTTTTTGGTTATTCCACTGGTTGCAGAGTATCTACAATGGGCATTACAAAATTCCATACCATTACAAGTTGCGTTATTGGATTATAGGGGCGAGTTGAAGGTACATCTACCCCCTCACAAATACTTCTCTGTGCTGCAATTGGGTCAATGGGAGGAATTACCAAAAAGGTCAGAACATCCGGTCAGTGGTGTCACCGTTTTTACAGATGCTGGAGGCAAAGCCCAAAAAGCAGCACTAACATGGTTAGACAATGGGAAGTGGCATGATGTAATTTTATCTGACATTCAAGGGTCTACACAACAATTAGAATTGCGAGCTGTGGTGGAGGTCTTCCGGCGATGGAACACAGCACCTGTTAATGTGGTATGTGACTCTCTATATGTCGTAGGGATTGTCCAGAGGATGGAGCGTGCTCTGCTCAAAGAGATAGCTAATGAACAACTACACCAACTTTTTCATGAATTATGGCTTTTGCTGGCAGAGCGACTGCATCCATATTTCATCACACATATCCGTAGTCACGCAGGACTCCTGGAAGGCTTAGCTGAAGGCAATGCTCGGGCAGACAAACTTGTCGCACCTGCCTGGGCTGCGCCTTCAATTGATCGCTTCGCTCAAGCACAACGGTCCCATGCCTTTTTCCATCAATCTGCTAAGGTATTGCGGCATCAGTTTGGGCTACGCAGTGCAGATGCACGTGGGATAGTCCAGTCCTGTCCAGACTGTCAACATCTTGGCAGTGGTTTAGCACCTGGTGTCAACCCCCGCGGTACTGGACCGTTGGAGATATGGCAAATGGATGTAACACACATCCCCGAATTTGGACGGCTGAAATATGTCCACGTGAGTGTTGACTGTTTCTCCCTTGCTACCTGGGCTACAGCACAAACAGGCGAATCCAGCAAACACGTTCAACGACACAGGCGTTCTGCTATTGCAGCCCTGGACATTCCACAGACGATTAAAACGGACAATGGCCCAGGCTATGTGGCACGCGCCACACAGGACTTTTTCCAACTGTGGGGTATAACACATGTAACGGGCGTCCCACATTCACCAACGGGACAAGCTATTGTGGAGCGCATGAATCAAACTCTGAAACACCTTTTACAAAAACAAAAAGGGGGAGAGCCAGGGCTATCTCCTCCTGACAGGTTGTGTAAAGCGCTTTATGTACTAAACTTTTTACGCTTGCCACAGGACTACTCTGTACCTCCAGCAGTAAAACATGGTGCAGGGTTAAAGGGCGGTATGGAGGCTTTTCAGAAAGAACAGGAACAAGCCAAAGTGATGGTAAAAAATGGGGTGACTGGTGTGTGGGAAGGTCCAATGAAATTAATAACGTTGGGTCGAGGGTATGCATGTGTCATTACAGATACAGGAGCCAAATGGGTACCAGCTAAGTGGGTGAAGCCGTGGCTACAAAAACAACCCGAACTACAGGAGCCAACTCAGGATCTGCCTCGGAACACTGTCCTCTCGAGAGATCCAGTGCCCTGACTGCGGGAAGTGTGAAAAAAGGTTTGCGTGGGAGGTATAGAAAAGGGAGCAAAAGGCGCAGTCATGATGAAGCAAGGTGAGGAGAAGGAACACGCCTCCACAAAATCCAATGTGAATCAAAGTGAAGACATTTATTAAGCATAAGCTGTCCCTTTTATACATTTTGTACTTTCCCTGGCTGTAAGCATGTGCATTGCTATTCGTTAATATTACTAAACATACTCTTCTTTGATGTGTTGATTGGTCACTGCTCTGCCACTGGTCCTTCCTTAATTGGCTCCATCAGTTCTTGTTTCTTCTCCTCCGTGTTCGGCTCCCACCGGCTACTCCCTCAATTCTTGTTTGCTCAGCTGCTGTTTTTCCTCATCTCTCGAAGGTCGGCTTGTTGACACTAGCTACATGAATCTTCTCACGCAGCTAGGCCTTCACTCCATACTCTCATACTTCTGGCTCATTACATGACCATTCTGCTCCAAAAACCCCTCTACAGCAAGGGGTTGTTTTTTCTGTGTTAAGCCTGCTTTGGATCCTGGACCTGACAAAAGGTCATCAACCGATAGTCCTTCCGCCGACACCGTGGAAGGGGAGTCACAACGTTTGGGTGACTCTGATGCGGAGCTTGAACCAGACACAGTTTTGTGCCTCCTTAGCTCAGCCTGAACAACCCTTTCATACATTTCTAGTGGGGATCCCCTTAAACAGAACTGAAAGTAAGGAGATAGTGGCAGGGTTGAATGTGCTGAAACAGAGCCTCTGTAAGAATGCAATGAAATGTGGCGAACATTGGGATTTATGGGACGATAGCTTGCCTGTCAGTCCCTTAGAGCCCCAAGAACTTGACATCCTAGGAACTTTAGAGGCGGAATCCTGTGTGTTTTTCAATTACACAGAGGGATCAAACATTTATCAGAACGACATAAAGAGATTACAAAATGTCACACCCAGTAATCCATTGTGGCAAAATGAATCTATCTGGTGTGCAAACGTAGGGCGCAGTCGAACAGAGCCAGCACCAGATTTGGCCATGCCTAGAAAATTACCAGAAGGTTTATTCCTAATTTGTGGGGATAGGGCTTGGCCAGGGCTGCCCAGTAAGAAACTGGTAGGTCTGTGTACCATAGGTAAATTAAGCTTACTAATGCCTACATAAAAGGTCATATTAAACCACACTAACCTACACAAGATCAAAAGAAGTGTCACTACCTTGGGGAAAGAATGTAAAGATGAGGTAGAACTATGGTCTAGGACCAAAGTAGTTCTTTCTTCTATTTTTGCACCGGGTGTTGCTGCTGCACAAGGATTAACACAATTGCGAAATTTAGCTTGCTGGGTTGTGGAGGCTTGGTTAAGTGAGAGGGGGCATGATTTCATGCTTCTGAGCAGTCTGAGCAATCCAGGCTCTGAGCAAGAGTTAGGCCCGGAGCGAGTTACCTTGGACTCTCCTTGAACGCTGCAAAAATGCAACAAAACAAGAACTTGGCAGTTGTAACAAACAGATAAGAGAAACAGGAAAAGGGGAGGGGGTGCTCATCGCTCCGTGTATCTAAAATTATAGACCAATCGTATATGCTACTAGTACGCGTGAACAGCAAGGCTTTACCAATGGAAACACGGGCTTTGGTGCGTGATCAGCGTGCTCTCTGCTTAGAGTCTATATATATCCTGTACGTGTAATCATTAAACGGAGAACTTCCATACTCATATTGGGATTGTGTCGTTACTCTGGGACCGTCGCCCAGCACCCAAGAGCCGCGCCCTCGACTCCCCCTTTTCTTCAACTGGTAGCAGAGGATGGTTTCGATCCATCGACCTCTGGGTTATGGGCCCAGCACGCTTCCGCTGCGCAAGAAAAGGGGGAGTCGAGGGCGCGGCTCTTGGGTGCTGGGCGACGGTCCCAGAGTAACGACACAATCCCAATATGAGTATGGAAGTTCTCCGTTTAATGATTACACGTACAGGATATATATAGACTCTAAGCAGAGAGCACGCTGATCACGCACCAAAGCCCGTGTTTCCATTGGTAAAGCCTTGCTGTTCACGCGTACTAGTAGCATATACGATTGGTCTATAATTTTAGACACACGGAGCGATGAGCACCCCCTCCCCTTTTCCTGTTTCTCTTATCTGTTTGTTACAACTGCCAAGTTCTTGTTTTGTTGCATTTTTGCAGCGTTCAAGGAGAGTCCAAGGTAACTCGCTCCGGGCCTAACTCTTGCTCAGAGCCTGGATTGCTCAGACTGCTCAGAAGCATGAAATCATGCCCCCTCTCACTTAACCAAGCCTCCACACTGGGTTGCAAAAAGAGCTGATCAAACTTCTAGAATTTTAGGAACATTAGCCAATGATGTAGATAGTATCCGTCATGCTACCTTACAAAATAGAGCTGCTATAGACTTTTTATTATTAGTGTATGGTCATGGATGTCAGGATTTTGATGGGATGTGTTGCATGGATCTGAACGATCACTCCAAGTCAATTCATAAGCAGATCAAAGAGCTCATGGATACCACACAGAAAATACGGGAACAGCATGGGTTCCTGGATGACTGGTTGGGTAATCTGGGAATTGGAGGGTGGCTGGTCGGATTGATTAAAATGCTATTGATGGGATTGTTCGTGATTTGTATTATCATGCTTGTATTACCGTGTTTATTCTCCTGCTTGCAAAGGGCCCTGCAGCGGACAATAAACACGGCCTTTCTGGCTCAAGAAAAGAAAGGGGGAATTGTAGAGGGGTTTTTGGAGCAGAATGCTCATGTAATGAGCCAGAAGTATGAGAGCATGGAGTGAGGGCCTAGCTGCGTGACAAGATTCATGTAGCTAGTGTCAACAAGCCGACCTTGGAGAGAAGAGATGAGGAAAAACAGCAGCTGAGCAAACAAGAATTGAGGGAGTAGCCGGTGGGAGCCGAACACGGAGGAGAAGAAACAAGAACTGATGGAGCCAATTAAGAAAGGACCAGTGGCAGAGCAGTGACCAATCAACACATCAAAGAAGAGTATGTTTAGTAATATTAGCCAATAGCAATGCACATGCTTACAGCCAGGGAAAGTACACAATGTATAAAAGGGACAGCTTATGCTTAATAAATGTCTTCACTTTGATTCACATTGGATTGTGTGGAGGCGTGTTTCTTTTCCTCACTTCTTCAAATACATTACAGGTAAAACCAACACTAGAGGCAATGTAGGCCCACTGATGAATGAGGTGGGGGCCCTGGAGACAGAGGATAAAAGGAAGGCGGAGTTACTGAATGCCTTCTTTGCCTCTGTCTATACTGCTGGAGGCTGTCCTGAGGAGCCCCGGACCCCTGCAGCCCCAGAAGAAGTCAGGATAGAGGAGGAGTCTGTCTTGGTAGATGAGGGCTGGGTCAGGGACCAATTAAGCAACCTGGACATCCATAAATCCATGGGCCCTGATGGGATGCACCCGCGGGTGCTGAGGGAGCTGGCGAAAGTCATTGCTAGGCCACTCTCCATCATCTTTGCTAAGTCATGGGCAACGGGAGAGGTGCCTGAGGACTGGAGGAAAGCTAATGTCACTCCAGTCTTCAAAAAGGGCAAGAAGGAGGACCCGGGTAACTATAGACCGGTCAGCCTCACCTCCATCCCTGGAAAGGTAATGGAACAACTTGTCCTTGGTGCTGTCTCTAGGCACATCAAGGATAGGGGGATCATTAGGGGCACTCAGCATGGCTTCACCAAGGGGAAGTCATGCTTAACCAACTTGATAGCCTTTTATGAGGACATAACCCGGTGGATAGATGATGGTAAAGCTGTGGATGTGGTCTATCTCGATTTCAGTAAAGCGTTTGACACGGTCTCCCACAGCATCCTCACAGCTAAACTGAGGAAGTGTGGTCTGGATGATCGGGTAGTGAGGTGGATTGTGAACTGGCTGAAGGAAAGAAGCCAGAGAGTGGTGGTCAATGGGACAGAGTCCAGTTGGAGGCCTGTGTCTAGCGGAGTCCCGCAAGGGTCGGTACTGGGACCAGTACTATTCAATATATTCATTAATGACTTGGATGAGGGAATAGAGTGCACTTTCAGCAAGTTCGCTGATGACACAAAACTGGGAGGAGTGGCTGACACACCGGAAGGCTGCGCAGCCATTCAGAGAGACCTAGACAGGCTGGAGAGTTGGGCGGGGAGAAATTTAATGAAATATAACAAGGGCAAGTGTAGAGTCCTGCATCTGGGCAAGAACAACCCCATGTATGAGTACAAGTTGGGGACAGACCTGTTGGAGAGCAGCGGAGGGGAAAGGGACCTGGGGGTCCTAGTGGACAACAGGATGACCATGAGCCAGCAGTGTGCCCTTGTGGCCAAGAAGGCCAATGGCATCCTGGGGTGTATTAGAAGGGGTGTGGTCAGCAGGTCAAGAGAGGTTCTCCTCCCCCTCTACTCTGCCCTGGTGAGGCCGCATCTGGAATATTGTGTCCAGTTCTGGGCCCCTCAGTTCAAGAAGGACAGGGAACTGCTAGAGAGAGTCCAGCGCAGAGCCACGAAGATGATTAAGGGAGTGGAACATCTCCCTTATGAGGAGAGGCTGAGGGAGCTGGGTCTCTTTAGCTTGGAGAAGAGGAGACTGAGGGGTGACCTCATTAATGTTTATAAATATGTAAAGGGCAAGTGTCATGAGGATGGAGCCAGGCTCTTCTCAGTGACATCCCTTGACAGGACAAGGGGCAATGGGTGCAAGCTGGAACACAGGAGGTTCCACATAAATATGAGAAAAAACTTCTTTACGGTGAGGGTGACCGAACACTGGAACAGGCTGCCCAGAGAGGTTGTGGAGTCTCCTTCTCTGGAGACATTCAAAACCCGCCTGGACGCGTTCCTGTGTGATATGGTCTAGGCAATCCTGCTCCAGCAGGGGGATTGGACTAGATGATCTTTCGAGGTCCCTTCCAATCCCTAACATTCTGTGATTCTGTGATTCTGTATTTGAAAATCTTTGAATAACCTATGTCAACATTTGTCATCTGGGGAGTAGTAGCTGTTGTTGTTACTGTGTCTATAGTAATTGTTAATTGTTGTCTCTGTGTGTGTGTGTAAGTGTTCAGGCCCCAGTCCCTGTCTTTGTGTTGTATAAATTTTTGAATGGGAAACCAACAGGGTGGAGTTTTGAAAAAGAGCCCTTTGGGCTGCATTCTGGCTCACTAGAAAGATATTGGGGGACCACCTGGAGGAATTGTGAGCCGTAAAACTTTGATAAAATATTGCAATCAGTGGTGGCCTTTATACAAGTTAGATGACGGAGAAAAATGGCCTTTTAACGGAACTGTGTTATAATACTTTGTCACAACTTATGTTATTTTTAAAGGGAAGCAAAATGGGATTAAGAAGTTTATGCAGATATGTTCTTCACTCTGCAGAATCACCCAGAGTGGCAAAAGGAATGTGGAATTAATTTAGCACCCCAGGACCCTATAGTCCTGGTGATAGAAAAGGAGAAAAATAAGCAAAATGGGAAGTTAAAAGGATGTTGCTTGGCTTGTAGCACTGGACAAAAGTGTTTAAAGGTTGGTGCACAGAATGAGAGATTAGAGGAGGTGATAGAGAAGGAGATGCTGGTACTGTTGGGGGTGGGGAGCCTGAGCTAGGAGAAAGGGAAAAAACTGATATTGGGTTTTCTCCCATTACCACCAGAACTCGAAGTAAGGTGGGACCTATTATACAGAATCCACTAAGGCAAGCAATGGGAATGAGGGGACCCGTCAGAATTAAAGTACCTTTCACTCTAGCAGATTTAGATGGTTAGCAAAATACTGCGGGGAATTATCGGGATGATCCTGAAAAGGTTGCTAAAGGATTTGAACTAATTGTGAAAACCCAGGATCCTGACTAGGAGGATATGGATGCAATGTTGGATGCGGTGTTTAGCGAATCAGAAAAGCAGGTGGTTGTGAAAGCAGCCAGAACCCAGGTACAGGCTCCGATTCTTGCTGGAACTGTGCCGGGAACAGTGTATCTCTGTTTTTGGGACAATCGGCAGGTGATATTAGGAGCAAGCTACAGAAAGTGCTAGGAATGGATGCGAGAGATTTAGAGAGGTTGCTGGAGACGGCATGGCAGGCATATGGGAATGGGGAGACACAGAGGGGGAGAGTGAGGGGCAGAGCGGTTGCCAGTGCCACAGTGGCTGCTCTGTGCACCACAGGGGGCTGCTGTAAGAAGAGGTGGAAGTGCCCCACCTAGGGGAAATCAACCCCTCCTGAAAGATCAGTGTGTGTATTGTAAGCAGATGGGGCATTGGAAAAAGGATTATCTGAAATGGAAATCAGTAATGGTTACTGACATAGAAGCTGATGGACGGGAACCAGGGGAATCTTCCCTAGCAGAAGCCTTGGTAAAAATGCAGCTAGGGAAAGAAGAGGAAACTGTAGAATTCCTAGTAGATACAGGTGCCACGTTTTCAGTATTGAATCAGACTTCATTGCCAGTAAGCAAACAAAAAGTTAACATTGTAGGAGCAACTGGGCAGGTCGAGAAAGTTTCTTTTTGAAACCACTAGAATTCAAAATTGGGAAAAGCATAGGAATTCATAAATTTACCTGCCTGATGCTCCTAGACCACTTTTGGAAAGAGACTTATTAGAACAACTGAATGCTGAGATAAAATTTAAAGATGGAGAAATTGAGTTTAAAATACCAGAAAAGAATCACATCAAAATTTTAAGTTTGGCTCTCACTGAACCCCAAAGTAGGGAAGAAGAAATTATACACAAAATAGAGGACCAGGTATACGGGCCTCAGGAATGCCTGGAAAAGCTAAAAATGCAGAATGGGTTGTTGTTAAACTTAAAGAGGGAGCACGGCCTGTTAGGATAAAGCAATATCCCCTGAAATTGGAAGATAGGCGAGGAGTGAAAAGTATTATAGAAGACTTCATGAAATTCGGACTGCTGATTGAATGCTCCTCAGAGTATAACGCTCCTATTTTGCCTCTTAAAAAGCCTCATGGCAAAACTTATTGATTAGTGCAGGATTTGCGAGCAATAAATCAGATAGTTGAAGATTTGTATCCAGTAGTGGCAAACCCATATACTTTGCTGACCAGTTTGAAGGAAACCTATGACTGGTTTACTGTATTAGACCTATAAGATGCATTCTTTTGCCTCACCTTGGCTCCTGAAAGCCACAATTTATTTGCCTTTGAATGGGAAAAACCTGATACAGGATGGAAAACCCAACTAACCTGGACAGTGTTACCTCACGGATTTAAGAACAGTCCCACCATTTTTGGGACTCAATTAGCAAAAGAATTAGAAGCCTGGGTAAGGCCTCCGGGAAATGGGACTCTTTTACAACAGATGGATGACATTCTGATAGCTACAGAAAAGGAGGAGGAATGCAAAGAATGGACTGTGAGTTTGTTGAATTTTCTTGGACTAAGTGGTTATCGAGTCTCATTACAGAAAGCCCAGATCCTGAAGAAAGAAGTAATATACCTGGGATTCGTGATTTCAAAGGGACAGAGACAGCTTGGGAGTGACCAAAAGGAAGCCATCTGCAGGACCTCAGAACCAACCACGGTAAAAGAACTTCGAACCTTTCTGGGAATGACAGCGATAAACAGGAAATGGAGACTGTCGTACATGATTGTATAGAAACAATTGAGACTGGGTATGGGTCTTCATCTAGCCCACATCCAGGGCTAAACAATAACACTTTTTCTCTCACCCAATGTCCCTTCCCCAACTGAGGAAGGAAATTGGGAAAAAGAGGGAGACTCATGGGTTAAAGTTAAACAGACTTAATGAAATAAAGAAACCAATATAAATGATAACGTAAAACACACAAAAGTAAACTTGGCTACAGAGCTGTAGCAGGTTATCCAGGAATACCAATCATTAGCAATAAGAAAAAGGCAAGCTAGAAGAAGAAAGAAGAAGAAAGAAGAAGAAAGAAGAAGAAGAAAGAAGAAGAAAGAAGAAGAAAAAGAAAGAAGAAGAAAAAGAAAGAAGAAGAAGAAGAAAGAAGAAGAAAAAAGCAAAAAACAGCCCCACCTCTCCCCCCCTCAAGCCCTCCCTTTTATAGTGAACTTGATGTTAATGATATAGAATACACCTGTGGGCCAGCCTGGGTCAGCTGCCCTGCATTTAACTGCTAAGGGGCCTTGATCACCATGGCTGGCCACAAACTGAAACAAAATCCCAATGAAACCAGGACAGGATTCAAGCAGATCGGACTTGAAGGAGGAGCTGTTGGAAGCAGCTGACCATACGTGGTGTACTGATGGAAGCAAGTTTGTAAAGAATGGGGTTTTGCGGAGAAAAGGCCTCAGCATACGATTCAATATGAATCAAGCATAAGCTGTTTATTACAAAAAACAAGCCCCTTTTTATAACATATTTGCTTCTGTACATGCAGCCAGGCACTGTCCATGCAAAACCTGATTGGTTGCCCCGCTTCTGCCACACGCTGTCCACGCGCCTTTCTGTAACTTCCCATTGGTCAGTCCTTTCATCATCTTTTTGTGCTGTAACATGATCTTGCAGGTGCTAAGTCTGGCACTGTTCACAGTGATGTCTGCAGTCAAGCATGCAGAGGCTCTGTGGGAAGCACACAGGAGATTGGCCTGTGGCTCAAACTTGGAGAGCTTGTTGACTTCAGCTCTTGATTCTTTCCATTAGCTGTAACAATATCCCCCAACAATTCCCCCTTTTTGTTTTAAAAAGATCATGGATACATCTGTATTTCCTTCATTCCCACCATTTACTCAGGCATCATAGGATCAGCAGATCCCATAAGTTCTTGAACCATCCATACCTTTTTCACTGCTGATTCTATCATGCCTGAGACACACCGCAACAAACAACATCCAAACAACAATATCAAAAATATTACAAGAATAACACCCAATCCCATCTTGACTAATCCCAATAACCAACCCTTAATGCCCCAACCTGATAGAAGAGAATTCAACCATCCAAATCCATCTGATTCTTTCAGCTTGCTGACCCCATCTTTCAATGTTTGAATCGCCTTATGTATAGACTCTGAGTGATCCGACAGATTCATGCAACACATTCCCTCAAAATCTTCACGCCTGTGCCCCTGTGCTAATAGAAGAAAACCAATAGCAGCCCTATTTTGCAGTGTAGTGTGTCTAACTGAGTCTACATCTAACAGCAAATTACTTAAGGCCGCAGAAGTAGCATTGGTCTGTTTTGAAAGCCAGCATCCCAAATTATTCAAGGTACTTAATGCTCTAGCAGCAGCTGCTCCAGGCACTAGTAAAGAAGCTGCAAAAATTTTACCCTTATTCCATAGGGTGACTTGGTCATCACATTCCTCAGTAAAGGCATGAATGTTTCTCTTGGTTCGTTTATAGCGATGTTAATAAATCATAGAAGTGTTAGGAGACAAAAGAGTTAAGCGTCCTAAGCTACATGGTCCTCCTTTTATGTGAGAAGGTATGGCCCCCCACGCTCGATCTCCACATAGAAAAAATACTCCTGAGGGCAGAGCCAGGGGGGCATTAGAAGATCTAGAAATGTTAGGAGAAGTGAAATTACACCACGCACTATCGTTCCTGTAGACAGCTAGACTCGAATTAACTACCCATGCCAAGGATTGATTTTTCCCTGTATAGTTGAAGTACAAGAAATAGTCCATTTTAACTGCCCCTAAAAGTTCAAGCTCCTGAGGTTCTAAGGGTGCTCGAGGCAAAAAAGGCACCCATGCATCCCAGGTATTCACCCATGTTTTATTCTGAAAGGTCCCTTTAGCCTCTGATGGTACAGGCCACCTATCCAATGGAACACCCACCAAACAGGTGGAGAAAGGATTCTCAGGGGATGCAGTGGCAAGACAAATAGTGTCCTGCCTTGTGACATTTGCTAATGTGACCCAGACATTGGTTTTCGGTTGAGATGGTATCCATGCTGTAAGGCTTACTATGAGAGTATATAGAAAAACAGCTATATACAACCCTCCCATGTTCAAGTGACTGTCTCCTGATTCTGAGTTACTTCTTTTTCCTTTCCCACAGCAGGACGCACACACCTGGCTGGCATCCAACGAGGTCCTACATCTGTGGAAACACAAGCATAACCCCGTCCCCAGGTTAATAAATCATGTGGTCCCATCCATTGCCCTGTTTGCAAATCTCGAATAAAAACTTTTACAACAGGTTCCATCTGTGACCGTCCTTTCATTGATCCAAAATGCATTACAACAGGAGGATCAGTTTTATCAGTTCGAATTTGGAGAAAGTTCAATACATATACTGCCTTGTCCAGTCTAGCTTCAGGTGTCTCACCACTCATTCCCCCTTTTTGTTTTAAAAGCATGCATTTCAGAGTCTGATGTGCTCGCTCGATGATCGCTTGTCCCGTGGGAGAATGAGGGATTCCAGTGATATGAGTAACACCCCACGCCAGTAAAAAAGCCTGAACTTTAGTGGATCGATAAGCAGGTCCATTATCAGTCTTTATCTGTTTAGGGATGCCCGCAGTTGCAAAAGCTTTCTGCCAGTGTCGAATGACGTGGCCAGCATGCTCACCTGTTTGCACTGTAGCAATAAGCAAGGAAGAAAAAGTGTCAATTGTTACATGAACATATTTTAACCTGCTGAATTCAGCAATGTGAGTTACATCTGTTTGCCAAATGTCCAAGGCCTGCAGTCCACGAGCATTAGTTCCTTGTATCTGCATAGGTTGTGGTAGTTGTTGACAATCAGGACACATAGCCACGATATCCCGAGCATCACTGTGTGACAAATGAAATTGTCGTCGCAGTGCCCGATGTCCTTGATGAAAAAACTCATGTGACATATGTGCCTGCTGTTTAATGTCCGTCACCTGTACAGTCATTGCAGTAGAATTTGTGGGGTCAGAAACCAAAGAGTCCACTCGGGCGTTGCCTTCTGCAATAAACCCAGGCAAATTAGTATGACTTCTTACATGTAGAACATAAAACAATGCAGTTCGGACTTGAATTTCTTGCCACAGAGCTCGCAGCAATTCAAAAACACACTGATTACGTGTATGCTCTATGACAGATCTATCCAATTGCTTTACAATGCCAGCTACATATGCTGAATCAGTAATCAAATTAAAGGGAGTGAGGAAATTTTGAAATACTTCTAATACAGCTCATAATTCTACCACCTGAGGTGAACCCTCTTGTTGTACTACTATAGATTCCCACTTGCCCTCAAAATACCAGACAAGGCCCGCCTTGCCTGTTTTCCCAGATCCATCTGTAAAAATGGTAATTCCCTCCACAGGAGTGTCTGTGCACAACACACTCGTGGCAATTGGAAGTTCCGCACTCAATTTTACAACAGCATGGGAGGGCAAGTGGTAAACAACCTGTCCCGAGAAATTCTCCATGGCTGTTTGCAAAGCAAAGCTATTGGCCATACACCACTCAAAATATTGAGCTGCAATAGGAACGGTTAGTGATGCAGGATCTCTGGCCACAAGCTCCCGACATCGCATCCATCCTTTGATGATAATCTGTGCCAATAGCTCTGCAATCATGGGGACAGTTTTCTTTGTTTTCGAAGGTAGAAACAACCATTCCAATATGTGTAACAGATCTGACCATTCTGAATTCCATTGACCAATTATTGCATACGGAATTTGCCTATCAAACAAAGTGACAATTTGTATTTCCTGATTCAAATCAATACGATGTATAAATTTGGAATGTAGCCTGCTTTCTACTTCTGTAATCAGTTGCTGTACCTCTGCAGTAGTCTGACGTGGCGCTGTTAAATTTGTGTCCCCTGCTAACAATTGGAATAGAGGCTGCAATTATGACGACGTAAGCCCCAAGTACGGACGCAGCCAATTTATCGTTCCAGCGAGTTTCTGAACATCATTTAATGTCTGAATATTAACTTCTAATTTTACTGGTTGAGGGATAACCTGTTTTTCCAATACTTTTAAACCTAAGTAGAGCCATGGAGCTTTTCTCTGAACTTTCTCAGGTGCGATACAGAGTCCAAATGCATGAAGACTACTTATAGTACATTTTTCCATTTCTTGGAATTTCTGATCTGTTGAAGCAGCCAATAAGATATCATCCATGTAATGATAACAATATTCCTGATTGAATTGTTCTCTAATTGGACTAAGGGCCTGAGCTACAAACCATTGACATATTGTAGGTGAATTTTTCATACCCTGAGGTAATACTTTCCAATGATACCTCTTTGCAGGGCCACTGTTGTTTATTGCAGGTACAGTAAAAGCAAATTTTTCCTTATCTTGTGGTGCCAAAGGAATGGTGAAAAAACAGTCTTTTAGGTCTATAACCAAAATTCTCCATTCTGAAGGGAGCATGGTGGGAGAAGGTAACCCAGGTTGTAGCGCTCCCATGGTAGCCATTACCTTATTAACTGCTCTCAAATCTTGCAATAGCCTCCATTTCCCTGATTTCTTCTTGATTACAAAAACAGGAGTGTTCCAAGGACTTTGTGATTCTTCAATGTGTCCAGCAGTGAGTTGTTCATGCACCAGAAGGTGGAGGGCATCAAGCTTTTCTTTTGTTAGGGGCCACTGATCCACCCACACCAGAGTATCGGTGGTCCATGTTAACGCTAATGTAGGTTGCTTGACACCAAATAAGACAGTGACCCCTGTCAAAAATCCGTGGTGACACGAACACCCCACTGGGACAACACATCCCTTCCCCATAGGGTAATTGGTGCAGATGTTACATATGGATGAACAGTAGCATGCTGTCCCTCAGGATTAGTGATTGTTACTACCTCTGTTTAAATCAGTCCCATAGCAATTCCACCTACCCCCATCACTCCTTGAGTAGTAGTCTTTAGAGGCCAGGAATTTGGCCATGCAGTTAGCGCAATCAAAGTAACATCTGCGCCTGTGTCCAACATTCCACTCAAGGTGATGGACCGGGGTGGGTGTGTGGCTGGCTGAATAGTGCATATCAAATTTGGCTTTTTTGCAGTAATGTCTTGTGTCCAGTAAACAGCTGGAGGTCCCGTAGATCCAAACCCTTGATCCCTTCTTTCATTTTCAAGGGTTTTTGTAACTGCACTCCTGAATGGTATCAATTGTGCTATGCGTGTATTGGCAGGAATAGTTACAGGAGGTGTCACTGTAGAGACCATAGCTGATATTTGCCCAGTGTAATCTGCATCAATCACCCCTGCATGTACTGTAAGTCCCATAATTGTGCTACTAGATCTACCTATTAATAAAGCACTTAGCCCTTTGCCAATTGGTCCCTTTGCATTTAATGGTACTTTATGGACCGCCGTGTCCGTGATTATTATTGACTTGGCGGTGGATACATCCATCCCTGCTGCCCCTGAGGTCTCTCCATGGAGGGTGTCGATAAGTTCTGATTCTTGAATCCTGTCTGAGTTTTGGGTATTTGTGTCTGAGCGCGCCCATTCGCGCTCCTCCACCCGTTTCCCAACTTTGCTTTATATTCTTTTGCAAAATGTCCAGACCTTCCGCATCGGTAACATAGCATATTAGGTCGAGTCATTTTGCCTTTGTTCCTTGAACACTGTGTTTTACTGTGTCCTTTTTTCCCACATCTATAACATTGCATCTCCTGAGTTCTAATCGCAGCCATAACTTGAGCCTTATGTTCCACAGTACCCACTTTTGCACATGCCTTTATCATAGCATTCAAATCTGGCTCTCCAGGTAAAGTTTCAATGATTTTTTGACAATCAGCATTAGCATTATCCCTAGCTAATTGCTTAACTAGAGTATCTCGTAAACCAACATCAAAAACTTGCTTTTCAACTGCTTCTTGTAGCCTCTCAACAAAGGATAAATAGGGCTCCTTGGGTCCTTGTCTTACGGTAGTATATCCACGTATTGGGGACGCCAATTGTGCAGTTTTTACAATTGCATTCATACCCAGTGCTTTTATTTGTTCCAGGATAAGAGGGTCCCATTGAGCCTGATGGCTAGGATTAGCAAATTGACCCTCTCCCATTAAAACATCCACCCCATTACCATACCTAGGGTCATTCTGATTGAGTTGAAAATTTATTACAGCTTGCGCTTCACATGCACTTCTCCAATTTGACATAAACACTGAAAATTGCACAGGTTGAAAAATTGTCCTCCCTAGTTGCTTAAAATCCCAAGGAGTCAAAGTTTCCATTGTCAAAAGCCTTAACATTTGCATACATGGGGGAGAATTCACCCCATATCGAGCTACATTTCTTTGTATAACTTGTACCACCTTCCATGAAAAAGGAACATGTGAATGAGGCTGTCCTGCTGCAGGGTCATTGAAAATCACAGGATAAGCAGAAGGACCAGTACTAAAAGACCCAGATTCACCCGCTGCACCTCCCATGCTTCCCAGTTTCTCTACTACCTCCCACTCCCCCTCCAGAGCTGCCGATGATTTTACAGCCTCCCAAAATTTCCCAGGATCCCGAGGGAACACAGTAATCCCAGGTAAACTAAGTAATTTATCTGGTGTGAGCTGAGGGGTTTTAATACTTAGCCGACTAAGCGCCTGAGACAGTTCTTCATCGTCAGCAGGTGGTGCAGAAGGAGAAGGATGTGCAGCTTCTTCAGTTATCTTCGGGGTTGCTCCGCTGAAGGGTGGCAATCTCGGGTTCGCAGAGGATGGTCGCTTTATGTGCCGGGGCTTCTGTCCCACCCCTTCGTCATCCGATTCTGGGGTGCCCGTGATCAATAAGTCTTTATAATACTCGGCCACCACATGAGGAGTGGTAGGTATCAGCAACTTCACCTTAACTGACGGTGCACTTGTAGATTCTTCTGTCATTACCTTCTTTGATTTTTCTTCTCCTGGAACATTTGTCCCTTCATTCTTTGATGCAGGAGGAGGCACAGAAGTGCTGGGTACTAATACAGGAGGCTCCAAATCCTCCTTCTTTTCCTTTTTGTCTTGCTGTTGCTTTACTTTTTGTACAGTCTCTTTCATTACACGCCATGTCGTTAACAGTTCCGTGGCAGCTTTATCTCCCTTTGTCGCTGCCTCAAAAAGGGCAGATCCTAATCCTTCCCATACTGTTAAACTGAAGGCAGTAGTAGCAGATGTATCACATCCATGCTTTTTCCCCCACAACAACATTTTTCGCAACGATGGGTCCGGGAGACTTATCCCCCGTTGTTTCAAGACAAGCTGCCACATAGACAAGACCGTACTTTCTTCTTCAGTTATAGTACCCCCCATCGTGCCCCTGGTGGCTCACCGA
Organism: Nyctibius grandis; assembly: GCF_013368605.1. NCBI lineage: Eukaryota > Metazoa > Chordata > Aves > Nyctibiiformes > Nyctibiidae > Nyctibius > Nyctibius grandis. Next base: position 33,140 of record NW_027167506.1, read on the forward strand.
ATCCACAGTGTCCTCTAAGTCCCAGGTAAAGCAGCTCTGCCCGCCGCTGTTCCACCAGTAAAACCTTCCGAACGTGTCTCGCCAGACGGACGATCACGTCGGGGTCACCAGTTGCGGAGGAAAGGACTCAGCACACGATCCAATGTGAATCAAGCATAAGCCGTTTATTACAAAAAAAAACCCCTTTTTATAACATATTTGCTTCCGTACATGCAGCCAGGCACTGTTCATGCAAAACCTGATTGGTCGCCCCGCTTCTGACACACGCTGTCCACGCGCCTTTCTGTAACTTCCCATTGGTCAGTCCTTTCATCATCTTTTTGTGCTGTAACATGATCTTGCAGGTGCTAAGTCTGGCACTGTTTACAGTGATGTTTGTGGTCAAGCATGCAGAGGCTCCGTGGGAAGCACACAGGAGATTGGCCTGTGACCTTGCAGGTGCTAAGTCTGCTACTGTTCACAGTGATGTCTGCGGTCAAGTATGCAGAGGCTCCGTGGGAAGCACGCAGGAGATTGGCCTGTGGCTCAAACTTGGAGAGCTTGTTGACTTCAGCTCTTGATTCTTTCCGTTAGCTGTAACAATATCCCCCAACAGTGTTCGAATGGCTGGATATGCTGTGACCACCACAGATCCCTTGGTGGAAACAAAGTCACTCCCTAAGGGCACATCGGCACAACAAGCCGAAATAATTGCTCTTGTGAGAGTGCTGGAGCTTACCAAAGGATTGCGAGTGAACATCTGGACACATTCGAAGTATGCCTTTGGTGTAGTCCATGCCCATGGAGCAATTTGGAAAGAACAAGGACTCTTAACTGCTCAAGGGAAAGGTATAAAACATGCTGATATGATTTTGCAACTTCTAGATTCTGTACTACTGCCATCAGCAGTAGTGATCATGCACTGCCAAGGACACCAGAAATGTAACACTGATAGGGAAGTGGGAAATAAATTGGCTGATTATGAGGCAAGACAAGCTGCAGAACAAGGTGAGGTATTAAGTTTAATTCCTGAAAAAAATCCTTGCCTCTACTGGTAAAGGCTGAATATGGTGAAGGGGATCAGAAGTTGATTGCTGGTCTAGGGGCCAAAATCAACCCCTCAGGATGGGCAGTGTTAGGCCTTGAAATGTTGTACAGTTAAGGGAGTAGGAACTCCACAGCAATTAACCAAATGCCAGCAGAATAATGATACCAATAATATAATAAATGGGGCTTACACCTGGGAACCTGGTGACTGGGAGACACTAATCTGTGGAAAGAGAAGCTCAGTTGCTAATAGGACTACTCAGTGGGTGGCTACAGTAACATTTTTAAACCCACGACCCACCATAAACCGGGATCAATTAATCAGGTTACCTTCTACTTGCATAAATGCGGTGAGGATTAGGCAGAAATGTGTGTTATTCTTTAACCTCTCCTTTCCAGCCTCCCCTCCTTGTAGAGCAAAATGAGCTTAGTTTGATACTTTGCTTGGAGGTGTAGGAACTGGGATAGGACTCCTAAATTCAGTAGATTTAGAGGCTTTAAGAAACAAAGTTGGAACAGCAGGGTTTGATATGGCTCAAGCAATTAAGATTCAGGCTGATTGGCTACCAACCACTTTTAACCCTCAGATACAGGCTTTAGAATATGATGTGGAATCCTTACATTTCTTTAATAGAAGTATAATTGCCCAAGTGCAATCACTACAAAATTTGACACGATTTATGAATTGGACTGTTTGCACCCTGCAGACTGTGTGGCAATTGGAACAAAAGGATAAAGTGCAATCCTACTTGATGGGTAAAAATGAGTTTATGTGGAGGAGATTATCTGAACACTGGATAAAATCTAATTCACAATTCGTACAATGCCACGATAGATGGTGTGCAGGAAAATTAATATACTATAATATAACCAACCCTGAAATAATGTGTAAATTTCTAGTACTCCCAACACTTTCCGAGTGAGGGAAACTCAGAATATTGGCTACCGGAGTTTCATGGGAAATATATTGGGAACAATAACAAGACATATGATTTAGATCTTTGTGAAACCACCTCTGACAGAATCTTATGTGGACAACAATCCCAACCTTGCTTATTAGAGTATTCTGTTAACAGCTGCAAATGGACAATCCTATCTCCTGATGCATTTGAAATGTTTATAGAAATTAATACTAGACATGTATGCTTAGTGGCTAACAACCGATCGGTAGTTGAAGAATACCATGTAACCACCCCATTTATGGGATGTCTTAAGAATGTAACCCATTTAACTTGGCATGGAGAAACATACTCATTTTTTGCATATATAGAAGAACAAATAGCAATGTTTTGGCATTATGAGAGTTTAAATATAAGTTATCAGTGCATAAAGGTGTTATAATTTTGCATCTTTAGGACTCCTTAGAAACTTCAGTGCCAATACTTTGATGGGGATTTGTGTAGTATAGCTGCCAGGAAAAGGAGATACAGGTAATAGAGAGGTGAAGTA
>NW_027167507.1:0-34451 GCF_013368605.1 Nyctibius grandis
CCGTCACCAGGGTCCCCATTCCAGAACGGGTGCCACCCCCCACATCAAGAGGGTCACCGTCCCCCCCCGCGCCATCCCCCCCGTCCCTCCACCGCTCCAGGGGCTCTGTCTCCCTCCCCACGCCCCCACCGCGGGGGGCAGAGACCCCCCAGCCCCCTGCCAGCCCCGGGGACAGCGACAGGCCAGGGGACACCCAGCAACGCCGGGGCTGGTGCCGGTGGGCAGGAGGGCCCGATCCTGTGCCAGCACGCAGGGCGGCTGGCCCCGCCCTCTGTGCCGTGCCGTGGGGCTGTGGGGCGGCCGGCGCGGCCCAGCTGTCGGGTCTAGAGTTACGGTGGCAGCTGGGGGCAGGGAGCGGGGCCTGGGGAGGGACGAGGTCCCCACCGTGGGGTCCCCCCCGCTGTCCCACCCCGAGGGTCCCGCTGGGGCGTGGGGCCGGACCCCGGCTGGGCAGGAGGATGCAGGACAGACCGGGGCTAAGAATAGAGCTGGGCTGGGACGGGAGGAGGAGGAAGGATGGGGCTTCCTCTGCGACGGCTCTTCTTCCTCCCACCCGGCTCTGCCAGGCGGCATGGCGCAGCGTGGCGTGGCATGGCATGGCGCAGAATGGTGTGACATGGCACAGTGTGGCACAGCCCTTGCCGTGCCCCCTGCCAGGACAGCTGGGTCACCCCTGGCTCCGGGGCACACGGGTGCCCCCACGCCTGCACGGGTCAGGGACCCCCGTGCACACGCAATGGTGGGGCACACGCACACGCACGCACACGCACACCCCCCATCCTACCGGTGCCCACGGGCACAGCCAGCCCCCACCCCCTGCCCGCACCCCCGGCCTGCTGAGCCCCCCGGGCTGTGGGGAACACGTGGGACGGGGACACCCCCGGTGCCACCTGCTCCCCCCCGCTGCCCCACACCCCCCCGTGTGACTGGCAGCCCCCGGCAGCACCGTGCCCGCTGCCCGCACCGGCCCCCGCCGCCGCGGCCGCGTTTCGTTGCACTTTTATTTTTAATTAACCCCGGGGCGGCGCGGCCCCGCTGCCTCGCCGGGGTTAATGACAGCGGTGACCCGCCGCGGCCCATCGATCCCCCGGCCCCCCCGGCTCCTGCGGGGTGAGCTGTGCCCCCCCCAGGGTAACGGCACCCGCCGCCTCGCCGAGCCCAGTGGGACCCCCGGGGTGCCCCCACCCTGCTGCAGCCCGGCGCGGTGCCAGCCTGGAGCCCCCCTGCCCTCCCCGGTGGTGTCCCCATGCCCAGGCCAGCCCCACGGCTTGGGGCAGCCCCATGGCGGTGCAGGGGGGTGCGCGGGGCTGGGGGGCACTGGGAGCGATGGGCTGGGGGGCACTGGGAGGGATGTGCTGGGCTGGGGGGCACTGGGAGGGCTGTGCTGGGCTGGGGGGTACTGGAAGCACTGGGTGGCACAGGGAGGGCTGTGCTGGGGTGGGGAACACTGGGAGGGATGTGCTGGGGGGCACTGGGAGGACTGTGCTGGGCTGAGAGGCACTGGAAGGGATGTGATGGGCTGGGGGGCACTGGAAGCACTGGGGGGCACTGGAAGGGATGTGATGGGCTGGGGGGCACTGGAAGCACTGGGGGGCACTGGGAGGGCTGTGCTGGGCTGGGGAACACTGGGAGGGCTGTGCTGGGCTGGGGGACACTGGAAGGGTTGTGCTGGGGGGCACTGGGAGGGATGTGCTGGGCTGGGGGCCACTGGAGGCTCTGGGGGGCACTGGGAGGGCTGTGCTGGGGGGTACTGGGAGGGCTGGGGGGCACTGGGAGGGCTGTGCTGGGGGGCAATGGGAGGGCTGGGGGGCACTGGGAGGGCTGTGCTGGGGGGCAATGGGAGGGCTGGGGGGCACTGGGAGGGCTGTGCTGGGGGGCAATGGGAGGGCTGGGGGGCACTGGGAGGGCTGTGCTGGGTCCCACGAGGCTGTGGGTGCCTGTCCCCAGGGTGCATCCCCCCGGTACCACGACCCCCCGGGTCCCCCTCCCAGCCTCCCTGCGGCCCCTGGGCAGCGTCGGGGCGGGGGTCCCGGCCCCCCCTCGCCCGCCCCGGCCCCGCTGCTCGCTCAGGTGCTCCCTGTCAGCGCGGAGCTTTAATCCGGGGGTCGTTCATCTCGGGCTGGGGCCGGGCTGTCAGCGCCCCAGACGGGCCATTTCCTCGCCGCGCTGCCCGGCCGAGCCGAGCTGAGCCGAGCCAAGCCCCCGCACCCTAATTGAACCCGCATGGCCACCTCGCCCCCAGCCCCGGCGGGTGCCCACTCCCCACGGGGGTCCTGGTGCCACGGGGCAATCGGGGGGCAGTGGACAGGGTGCCCCACACCCAGAGCCCCCCGCCCCGCTCTGGGTGCACCCGGGGCTCCCCGCGCTGGGCCTGCCGGGGGGCACAGGAGCACGGACCCCCACCGTGCCCCTACCCCGGCCGCCCCCACCGGCCGCCCCGTCCGTCCGTCCCGGCTATTTGCGGCGTGGGGAAGGAAGCGGCGGCGGTGCGGGGGTGCTGCCTGCCCCTTCCTGCCCCCGCCGCCATGGGCAGCGGGCACGTGGCCCCCCACAACGGCTCTGCCCCACGGCGGGACGGCTTTCCCAGCGCCCACCACCACAGCCCGCTCCCCCCATAGCCCCTCTCCCCTGACCAGTGCAGCCGTGAGCCCCAAATCACCCCGGAACAGGCCCCAACCCCGGGGGGCTCCCAGCGTGGGGGTCCCCCTCGCCAGCGGGTCACCCCCTGCCCCACAGCCCCGTGGGTGCCAGCCACAGCCGTGAGGATGGGGCTGCCCCCCCCAGCCGTGGGGACGGGGACAGGAGGGTCCCCGCCAGCGCGGCCGTGCCGGGGTCAGGGGGCGCGGGCAGGCGACAGCCCGGCGGGGGGGCAGCAGCGTTTGCTCCGGCCAGAGGCTTTGAAATGCAACCCCCCCCCAGCCCATTTGGCTGGAGTTTGGCCCCGGCCCATATGGAGGCCCCGCAGCGGGGAGGGGGGTCCCGGGGGGGCGGCAGCTGGGGACGGGGCCGGTGGGACCCCCTGACCCCGCACACCGCTTCCCTGCGCAGCGCTGGGTGGGGGTCCCCACAGCCTCCTCCCTCGCCCCTCCTTGGGCACCCCCAGGGCTGGCTCCTGCTCTGGGTGGTCCCCGGGACCCCGGCTCTGGCCCGTGTGCCTCCATGTGTGTGTGTGGCCCTGCACACGCGTGTGGCGGCTCGGCACGTGAGCTGGGGTCTTGGTGCTGTGTGAACATGCCTGCACATGCCTGCACACGCCTGCACACGCCTGCACACGCCTGCACACGCAGCTGTGGGGTGTCAGCTGGGGGGTGGTTGTGCACACACGTACACACCAGGCACACGGGCTGCACCGACACCGGCACACGCGTGTGGGAGCAGCTGAGACGTGTGCTGGGCCCCGAGTGTCGTGTGCCCCCAGCCCCACTGATGCCCGCGTGCTCCCGGGGGGCACGAGACTGCTCCTCCCGACCCCTTCCCCGTCCCCATCCCCATCCCCATCCCTCCGTGTGACGGAGCCGGGGTCAGCCCCGCGCTGGGGCGTGTTAATGAAGAGATCATTTGCCAACAGCCCCCGGGGGGGATCCCCGGCGTCCCCCGGCTCCCGGCACATTAATCCCCGGTTACCGGGCCGAGGTGTAATCCCATTAGTCGCGGCTTCGCCCGCGGCCCCCGGCCCCGCAGCGGGGTCAGGATTTATTGCCAATAATTGGCCAGGGCTGGTCCCCCGGCGCTGCCGGCGGCTCCCCCGGCGATGCCCCGCTTGCCTCCGCTACCGACGGTTTAATTTCGCACCGAGCTGTTCCCCTTATTAAAGGAAAATTCATTTGCAAGCAATTTCCCTGCGCAAACCGCCCGGCAGCCCCGGCGCGGGGCTGGCTGCGCCCCTAATCGAGTTACCGCCAGGCGCTGCGGCGCGGAGCCGCGTTATTGAGATGGATCCGCTAAATAATGGATCAGGGGCAGAGCGCGGAGCGGGCGTAAGCGTGTTACGGGCTGAGCTGCCTCCCGCCCCTAATCGCGTTACCCCGGCACGGCGTGGGCACCCCGGCACGGGGGGCACCCCGCCAGCCTGCCCCCGGGGTGCTGACGGTGGGCACGCAGGGGTGGGTGGCTCGGGGTGCCCTCAGTGTGGGCTGTGGGGTGCTGGAGCTGCCGGGGACCCCGAGATGGGGTGTCCTGGGTGGGGACAGGGCGGCCCCAGCCACCAGCACGGATGGTCTCCAGAGCACACACACCCTCACGCGTGCACACACACCCTCACACGTGCACACACCCCCCTTACACACACACACACACGTGCCCAGGCGCTGCTCGCCCTGCGAGGGGTGCAGAGCCTGGCACAGCTGTCGGGGAAAGGGGCACCGGGGGCTCATCCCCGACGCACCCGGGCGCTGCCACCTGCCCCGACACGAGGGGCTGGGAGGTGGCTGGGGAGCCTCGCACGCAGCCCCAGACCCCCAGGGACCCCCCCCAAGGACCCGAGCCCCAGTGGGGCGGAGGCGTGGGAGCCGGGGGGTGCTGGCCCGCGGTGCCCCCCCGGTGCCATCGCCGTCCCCGCCGGCCGCGGGCGCCTGGCCAGCGCAGGGTGCTCTGCCCCGCTCCGCAGGAAGCTCCAATGTTCCTGCACGAATTCAGAGGCTCGGTTTGTTTCCCGCTCTGTGTCCTGCTTTGGGGTGAAAAGCGTTTCCCATCCTGTTCCCAGCAGCTGGAGCTGACGCTCCCCCCGGCCGGCAGCGCGACGGGGGCCAAGGCTCGGCCTGCGCCAGGGCTGGGGGCCGGGGGGCAGCGAGTGGGGAGGGGGTGACAGGCAAGGAGGGTACAGCAGGGGTGGGGAGCGCTGCTCCGGCGGGTGGCACGGCAGCTGTGCCCGTGCCTGGGAGCCGGGCAGGGTCCGGGCTGCTCAGCCCACCCTGGCAGCTGCATGGAGATGGGTGGGGGGGGCAAGAAGGGCAGGAGGGGCAAGGAGGGCAGGGGTGGTGGGGCAGGGGCAGTGGGGCAGGGGCGATGTCCCATCCCATCGGGGTGAGCACCGCAGCTGGCCCCTGCGTGCCCTGCCCGCAGCCCAGCCTGGCTGGAGGGCTGCGGGCGCTGCGGGCCCAGGGCTCTGCGGCACAGCTCCCCCGGCTCCCCGAGCAGCTGGAGGGGCCGGGGGGGGGTTTGCTCTGTGGGACAGGGCGGCTGCGAGCCCCGACCGGCCCAAGAGCAAGTAATTATCCTGAGCGGCGTTTTCCTGGAGCGTGTCACAGGACGTGAGCCGGGATGGAGCCCAGGGTGCGGGGCTGTGACCAGGGGTGCCCTGGGTGCCCTGGGCCTCGTGTCCGGCACGGTGCCCTCGTGCCACGTGGCGCTGCTGGGGGTCCGCGGCTCCCAGGGCTGTGGGTCCACCCACAGCTCCCATGGGGCCGGCAGCGGGGGACGCGGCTCGCCTGCACCCCGGGACAGGCACCGTCCCCCCGCAGCAGCGGTGTCCCCGCCGGCTCCCCTCGCCCCCCCCCCCGTGCCGAGCCCTCCGGAGAGGACAAAAGCCGCGTGCGAACGCCGCCGCCTCGGCCTGCGCGGGGCCTGGCTGGCGGCACCGTGCCAGGGCGGCCACGCTCCCAGGCTGGCACATCCCGGGAGCAGCCTGCAAACCTCTCCCAAACCGGTTGGATCCCAGGCTGCCGGAGCCCCCCTCCACACCCCCCCGCCCGCTCCGGCATTTAATTGCTCCGGCTGCTGGGAAATTTCAAGGTTGAATTTGTCTAACTCCAATTTCCAGCCGGGGGATCGCGTTCTGCTTTTGTCAGCAAGATTAGAAGCCCCCCCCCCCCCCTCCCCAAACCCCTCCCGGCACCGGCGTTGCCGGATCCCCCTGCACCTGCTCCCCCAGCCCGGCACGGTTCTCCCCACCGCCCCCCCAACCCTGCCCACAGGTTCATTTTCTCTCATTACCGCCGTGACCCCTGGGCCCAGAGCATCCCAGCAGCAGACCCAGGAGGGCACTGGGCGGGATTGGGACCGGGGGATGCCGAATCGCCCCGGAGGGGCGATTCGGCATCCCCCGGTCCCAACCCCGCCGGAGGATACGGACCCGGTGCTGGCAGCCAGGGCTCACCTGCGTGTGCGGGCGTCCCCCGGCTTTTTACGAGCAGTCGAGATCCCGGAGCTATTTGTACCGGGGAGGGCAGCGGAGGGGCGGCAGCGGGGAGTTGGGGGGGGGGGGATTTATGGCCGGGCCGCGCTCTGAAACCCAAAACCCACCCGAAGCGGCCTAATCACTCCCAGACGCGGCGGCCCCTGCGCTTTTATGGGGCATTTTAGAGCAGGGGAGCTAATAAATTTTTTTGCGACGGTAAAAGCCCCGCTGAGGATGGGGGGGGGCGGGCGGCGAGCACCCACCGGGCTCCTCCCGGGGAGGGGGGGGATTAAAATCGCGGTACGAGAGGGAAGAGCGGAGCTGCGCCCCGTTTGCATCGCGGTAGCGACGGCGGAGAGGGAGCTGTGCCCCCCCCCGCGCCCGCCCCTCAGCCCCCCCCCGTCGGTGGCTCCTCCTCCTCCCGGTGCCCAATTTGCCGCCCCGGCCCCGGGTCTTTAAGGCTGCGGTACCGGGGTTGCGGGGCTGGGGGGGGAGCGGCGGCGGGCGCGGAGCTGGCCAGCCCCGCCGAACGGCTCCCGGCGCCGGGGGAGGCCGGTCGCTCCCCGCCGCCGCCGCCGCCGCCGCCACCGGGCCCCCGCCGAGGGGGCGGGCTGCGCCCGCGGGGGTTTAAGTGCGGCCGCGGCTTGATGCGCGGGCGGGACGGCGGCGGCGAGAGCGGCGGGGGGGAGAGACCCCGGCGGGATGAGGCGGGCGCGGTGCTGAGGCGGCCCCGGTGCGGGAGCGGGGACGCGCCATGACCTCGGCGCGGGAGGCGGCCGGTTCCCCCCCGCTGCACGCCCCGGGCCGGCGCAGCGCCCTGGACCAGCTCCCGCCGCCCGCCAACTCCAACAAGCCGCTGACCCCCTTCGGCATCGAGGACATCCTGGGGCGGCCCCGCGGAGGGAGCCCCCCCGGCCCCGGCCCCGCCGCGCCCCCCGCCCGGCTCCCCGAGAAGGCGGCGGGGCCCCGCGGCGGCGGCTGCGCCCCGTCCTCGCCGCTCTGCGCGCTGGAGGAGCTCGCCAGCAAAACCTTCCAGGGGCTGGAGCTGGGCGTGCTGCAGGCGGCCGAAGGTACCGGGACCGGGGGGGCTCCGCCGGGACCGGGGGGGGGACGGGGACGGCGACCGGGCAGGTGCCGGAGCCGGCGGACGGTGGGGGGGGGCGGTCCGGCCCTGCGCCGCCGCCGGGCCCGTGGCGGGGCCGGGGTCTCTCTTCGCCCCCAGCCCGGCGCGGCCCCGGTAAGTTTCCTTCGCGTCCCGGAGGGGCGAGCGCGACCGAGAGACCCGGCGGCCGCGGGCCGGGAAGGGGCCGGTGCTCGCCCGGGGCCGCGGGGACACGGCAGCCCGGCCGGGGCAGCCCCGGCACCGCACCGGCGGCCGCGGCCCGCAGCGAGGGTGAGGCCCGGGGCCGGCCACCGGGAGCCCGAGCGAACCCCGGCCGAGTCCGCGCCGCGGCGGCGGGTGAGCGGCCACCGGGACCGGGACACCGGTACGGGCATCCCGGAGCTTCAGGAGGATCGGCCGGGCCGGACCCGGCAGCTTTACCGGGAGCCGCGAGGACCCACCCGGCCTCGAGAGCCGCAGGACCAGGCAGCGGATCGGTCCCGCGGCGGCGGCGGGGCAGCACCGGGAGGAACGGCTCCAGCCGGCCCCGCCGAGCCGTGACCGTGGCCGTGACCGAGCGTAGGGGCAGAGCGGCGGATCGGTCCCGTCGACAGCGACAACCCTTTACCGACCCCGAGCCCCGTCGGGCTCCTGCGGCGAGGACGGCGGCTCCGGCCGGGCCTCGGTTCTCCGGCAGAACCCCGTTACCGGCGGGGCCGGGGAACCGGCGCGGTACCCGGCGGGGCCGGGCAGCCGCTCCCCGTACGGACCGGCGGCGGCTCCCCCGGGGCACCGGCCTCGGCGGAGCCTACGGGACGCGGTCCCCGCGGGAACGAACCGGTGCCGCCGGTCCACGGCTCGGCCCGGGCGGGGAAACCGCCGTGAGAGCGGGCGGACGGACGGAGCGAGCGCCGGCCCGGCCCTGCCGCCCGCCGAGACAAAAACCCTCCACCGGGCGGACGGACACGGCGGCCGCGATCAACGAAAAATCCCGCACACGAACGGACACACGGACGGACAGAGCGGGGCTCCGGCCGTTAACGAGAAAAAACCCTGACCAAGGCGGACAGACGGACACGGACGGACAGAGCGGGGCTCCGTGATTAACGAAAAAAAAAACCCCGTTACCCGGCCGGACAGACGGACAGGGACGGGCAGAGCGGCGTTCCCGTAATTAACGAAGAAAATAAAACCCGTACGCGGCCGGACAGACGGACACGGACGGGAGCAGCGCGGCTCTCGCCGTTAACGAAAAAACCTTTGCCCCGCCGGACAGACGGACACGGACAGACAGAACCGGGCTCCCGGGATTAATCAAAAAACCCGTTACCCGGCCGGACAGACGGACACGGACGGCTCGAGCCGGGCTCCGGTAATTAACGAAAAACAATTTCCCTACCCCGGCCGGGCCGGGCCGGGCAGAGCGGCGCCCCGGTGATTAACGAAACCGCCTTACCGGACGGACAGACGGACACGGCCGGACAGAGCGGGGCTCCCGTGATTAACGAAAAAAAAAAACCCTTCCCCTGCCGGACAGACGGACGCGGCCGGGCGGATCGGCGCTCCTGCAATTAACGAAAAGGAGCCGTTGCCCGGCCGGACAGACGGACAGAAAGGGCCAGCGCGGGGCTCCCGGAATTATGGTAAAAAACCCCGTTACCGGGCCCGACAGACGGACACGGGCGGGCGGAGCAGGGCTGCGGTAATTAACGAAAAGAGCCGTTGCCCGGCCGGACAGACGGACACGGGCCGGCGGAGCGCGGCTCCAGCGGTAAACGAAAAAATCCCCGTACCCGGACGGACCCACGGACAGAACCGGGACAGCGCGGGGATCCCGGCGGGGAGGTAAAACCCCGTCACCGGCCGGACAGACGGACACGGCCGGGCGGGGCGGGGGCCCGCGGGTAACGGCGAAATGAACCGGGACACACGGACAGACAGACAGAAAGGGGACAGATCGCGGTTCCCGTAATTCAGGTAAAACCCCGTTACCCGGCCGGACCGACGGACACGGCCCGGCAGAGCGGGGCTGCGGTAATTAACGGGAAGAACCGTGACCCGACCGGACAGACAGACACGGCCCGGCGGAGCGGGGCTCCCGTGATCAACGAAACTAAACCTCTTTGCCCCGACGGACCGACGGACAGAGACGGGGCAGCGCGGGGGTCCGTGACTGAGGCAAAGCCCCGTAACCCGGACGGACCGACGGACACGGACGGGACATCCCGGGGCTCCGGTAACGAACGACCGAGGCCGCTGCACGGACGGACCCTCTCACAGCACCCGGCGGGTCGGAGCGGCGGCCGGGGGTCCAGGGGAAGCGAAGCCGCCGCTGCGGGCAGCGGGACGGGCGGGGCGGCCCCGGGACCCCTCGGCGGCGGAGGGAGCGAGAGCCGTTAACGGGGAACGCACGGACCGACTCACAGCCGACCCCCGCTCGGGCATCCCCGGGAGCCGCGTTACCGAGCGGCGGATCGGGCCCGCCGGCAGCAAAGGGGCTGCAACGGGCTGGGGCCGGGACCGAAACCCTGCGGACGGCGTGGAGCCGTTACCGATGCCCCGGACGGACGCGACCCGCGTCTCACCGGAGGTTTCTCTTCTCCACCGGCAGCAGTGCGGTAGCGCGGCCGGATCGGGCCCTCGGGGCTGCGGCGCGGCCGTGCCGAGAGCGGTGGCGGGGAGCGGACACCGGAGGACCCGCACGAAGCCGGGTCCGCCGGCACCGGGGCTCCTTAAAATCGTTTAGCGAAGGCACTACCGGCGGCAGGGGCGAGCCGCCGCGTTCGTGCTGCCGTCCGGCCCCGCCGCCCGGGGCTCCAGGGGCTCCGCTCCCGGCTCCCGGTGCGGGCCCCGCGGCAGCGGGCCGGGCTCACGGGCCGATCCGGTGCCCGGCTCCAGGCGAGCCGCCGCGGGGAGGAGCCGGACCGGAGCCCCGGGATGGCCGGACCGCGCTGCCGGCGGGACACGGGTGGGCCCGGCCCCGCGCCGGAGCCGGGACCGGGGCCGCTGCGGGACGGCGCGGGGCCAGGCGGGAGCGGCGGCGGGAGCGGCGGGGCGGGACGGGCGGCTCTCGGTCCCGTTACCGGGGAAGCGGGCCCGGGTGGTGTCACGGGCAGAGCCGGGGCTCGGGCACAGCGCGGCTCGGTTTGATTTGCACGGCTGAGCTGCGGCCGGCCCGGCTCGGTTTGGTTCATCTCGGCTCGGTTCAGCTCTGCTCGGCTGAGCTCGGCTGAGCTGAGCTCGGCGTGGCCCGGCTGGGGTCGGTTCGACCGGGTTCGGTGTTTCACAGCGGGGAAGGGGTCGGCGCTGAGCGGCGGGGGCTGGCGGGGCAGGGACGGGCCCGGCTGGGCTCGGCTCAGCGCGGCTCAGCGCGGCTCTGCAGCGCGGGCGCGGTGCGGGTGCGGACGCCGATGCCGATGTCGGTATCGGTACCGGTGCGGGTGTGGGTGCGGGTGCCGGTACCGCTGCGGGTGCGGATGCCGGTACCGGAGCGGGTGTGGGTGCGGATGCCGGTGCTGATGCCGGCGGTATCGGTGCGGGTGTGGGTGCGGAAGCCGGTGCTGATGCCGGTACCGGTACCGGTGCGGGTGCGGGTGCGGATGCCGGTACCGGTGTGGGTGCAGATGCCGGTACCGATGCCGGTGCCGGTGCAGTGTAGGTGCGGATGCCGGTGCGGATTCCGGTGCCGTTGCCGGTACCGGTGCGGGTGTGGGTGCGGGTGCCGGTGCCGCTGCCGGTACCGGTGCGGGTGTGGGTGCGGGTGCGGGTGCCGGTGCCGGCGCGCTGAGCCCGCTGTCCCCGCAGGTCGGGAGCCGCTGGGCGCCCTGGGGCAGCGCCCGGCCTGCAAGAAGCGGCGCAAGTCGCGGACGGCGTTCACGAACCAGCAGATCTACGAGCTGGAGCAGCGGTTCCTGCGGCAGCGGTACCTCTCGCCGGCGGACCGGGACCAGCTGGCGGCGCGGCTGGCGCTCAGCACGGCCCAGGTCATCACCTGGTTCCAGAACCGCCGCGCCAAGCTCAAGCGGGACCTGGAGGAGCTGCGGGCGGACGTGGCCTCGCTGCAGGCGCTGCCCCCCGCCGCCCTCCAGCAGCTGGCGGCCCTGCCCGACCCCCCGCGCCCCCCCGCGCCCGGCCCCGCGCCGCCGCCGCCGCCGCCCGCCGAGCTCTCGGAGGAGGAGATCGACGTGGGGGACTGAGGCGGCCGGGGGGTACCGGGGGGGGGGTCCCGGGCCGGCACCGAGACTGACCGAGCCCCCGGGCTGGACGGGGCGGCCGCGCTGCCCCCGCCCCGGGGGGAATTGGTGCAATTTTCCGCTTTTTTTTTTTTTTTGTCCGTCTTTCCTTTCTCTTTTTTTTTAATTTTATTTTCTACCGTGTCTGTCCCGCCGGCCCGCCCGCGGCCCCGCCGCCCCGAGAGCCCGGGGGCACGGGAGGGCCCGGCGCGGCCCGCCCGGGTGTAAATATTTGGAATAAAGGCGACACCTTATTAAGGAGCGCGGGGGTCGTGGCGGCGGGACGGACGGAGGGACGGACGGACGGGGTGACGGCCACCCCCGCAGCCCCGGACCGGGCGGTCACCCCGGGGATGCTCCGCTCTGCCGGCTCTCCCGGGCCGGGGGGCCTCGCACGGGGCACCGGAGACCCCCCGTGCCCCCGCGCTGCCCCGCGTCCCCCGCTCCCGACAGCAGAAGGGTCCCCTCGGTGGGTCCGGCACGGCCTGAGGGGGTCACCCGGTACCGGCCTGTGCCGGGAGGGGCGGGGGCTGCCGGCCCCTCATGACGTCATGTCCCGATGACGTCACTGGGCGAAGCGGTGATGTCACTCTCTGTGGGGTGGGAGCGGCTCTGGCTTCGCCGCGGGATGAGCGGGGTGGTCTGGGGCGGGGGGGGGGGACACGGGGCTCGGCCCCGCACCCCCGATGAGCGGCTCCGTGGCGGGCAGCCCCCCCCGGTGCAGCCGCGAGGGGCGCCCGGAGGCCGCGGGGACGGGCGGCGGGGAGGAGGGCGGGGGGGGGGGGGAAGCTGCCTGTGCCTGCCCTTGGCGGGTCCCGGGGGGGCCCCTGTCACCGCAGCGCTGCGTGTCGGGGCTGCGCGTCCCTCCCGCATCCATATGAGCCCTCGCTGATCTAATTACGCGGGTGCGAAGTTCCGAAGGCTGAGCCGCCCCCCCCGCCCCCCCCCCCCGGTATTTTCTCCGGTTTAATTGCATTGTCCCACCCCTCCCCCGCGCCGCAGCCGCCCGCCCGGGGGGGGGAAGCGGAGAAATGAGATTTACCCTGAAAGTGCCTTTGAGCGGCCCCCGGGGAATCGCTTTTCATTTGACAGGTCGGAGCGGGCCGGGGCTGACACGCGGGGGGGATGCGCGGCCCTGGGCGGGGGGGGGAAAAAGGCAGGGGGGCGACCCGGGGGGCACGGCGAGGAGGGGGGGGGCACAGACCCCCTGCCCGCGGCTGCAGAGACCCCCCCCAGGAGGTGACAGACACCCTGGGCTGGGACAGGGCGCATGGGATGGCAGGGAGGGTCCCCCGGGGGTCCCGTCCTGCCTCCCTCTCCCCAGTGCCTGGCACCCCCCGGGCTCAGGAGCCCCAAACCCGGCCCCGCCGCTCCCCGGGGCTGCTCCAGGGCTGGTGCCGGCCCATCGCAGCCAGCCCCGGCCCGGGGGGCTGCACACCCGGCTCTGGGGGGCTGCACACCCGGCTCTGGGATTTGCACACCCGGCAGTGGGGTGCACACGCAGCATGACAGTGGTGACCCCCCCGGGCAGGGGTCCCGGGCACTGTGACCCCCCCAAAGGGAAGGTGCAGCCCCAGCCCCACACCAGCAGCTCCCCACTGACCCCAGCAGCCCCCGCCCGGCCTCTGCTCCAGGCGATGGTATCTGCTGGCCCCGCAGCCACGTCACCCCGCGGACACGTCGCCCACTCCCGTGTCACCCACAGCCTGCCCCTGGCAGGAGGCAGCGCCGGACGATGGCCCCGGTCCCCACGGCAGAGCCAAGCATGGGACCAACAGCCCCACCGGTCTGGCTGCACCCAGGAGCACCCTCCCGGCCACACACACACGTGTGTGCAGCCCCATACATGAACATTGCATGTACGTGTGACCGCAGGCCTGCGGGGGGGCGGCCGGGGCCAGCCCTGGCGATGGGCTCATGGCCGGGCCCGTTTCCACCCAAGGCGGGGGGGCAGCGGGCAGCATCACCCCTCTGTGCCCCACACTGCCGCCTCGGCCCCCCCCCAGCATTTGGAGCCGGGCAGCCCAGACCCCGCAGCCCCCTCTCCCCCCCCCAACCTGCCCGAGTGGGGCAGGAGGGGGGAGCTGGCTGGGAGGAGGGGGCTCAGACCCCCGGGATCTCACCCCATGCCGCACCACGAGCCAGTCCCCTCTCGGTGCAGGGCAGCGGAGGGATGCCAAGCTCCCTCACCGTGGCCTCTGGGCTGCTGCCCCCCCCAGCCCTGGCTCCCCCGGGGGTGGCTAATCGCGGGCGGAAGCCTCGGCCGGGCTGGGCAGCGTCTGGCGTCGCCCCCGGCCGCCCCACGGGAGGTTTGGCTGTGGGGGCCGGTGCAGGCGCCGGGCACGCTGCCACCGCCAGCCCTGCGCCCCGCCGGTTCCCACCGCTCCGGCGGCCACACAGCGAGGCCCGCTGGCCCACCGGGACCTGCATCAGCCCAGCTGGCCTGCCCACACCGCCAGCACCGGAGCTGCCACCGCGGGCACAGCCGTGACCGGCCACACGCCGCCACACGCAGCAGCACACACGTGTCCCGTCACGGGCACACGCAGCCGAGCCCGCGGCACCACGCACACGCGGGAGCACCCACGGCACGAGCCCCCACCCACCACGGCCACGCATCCCCCCCCCAGCCAGCACCCACCGCGGCTCCCCAGGGACCACCCGCCCCGGCCTGCGGGCAACCGGCCCCTGGAGGGGTTCGCCCTGACTAGTGGCCACAGGGGCAGCAACGTGCCGGGTCCCTGGGCAGGCTGTGCCCATCACCGGGGCCTCGGGGCGGGGACCTGCCAGGCCCCCACACAGGCTGTGCCCATCACCAGGGCCTCGGGGCGGCCCCCCTTTTCCCCCCCTCGTCTTTTTCCTCGTCCAATTTTCCGCATGATTAACCCGGCGGCTGTTTCCTGACACCCTCTGCTGTTGGTATTAATTTCTTTTAACTAGTGATTAATTACTCGCTGTCTCCCGCGCTCCTTCTCCCTGTTGCCCATTTGCATATTAATCAAATTCTATTTGATGGCCTGCCTGTCACCCGCCTGTCACCCGCCTGTCACCTCCCCGCGACACCCAGCACTGCAAATGACATTACAGCGGGGCCGGGGGACCCCCCGTTCCTGACCCCCCCCTCCTGCCCGGGACCCCCCGACAGCCCCCCACCACCGGGGACCACGGTACCCGCGGAGGCTCCGGGCTCTGCCTCCCCCTCCCCGGGGCCGCGGCCATCACCGCTGCCTCAGGGCTGGCCCTGCCCGGCCCCCGCTTGCCCCTGAGCCCCGGGGGAGCTGGGGGTCCCCCCGTTCCCTCCCGTGCCCCCGGTCCGGGCCGAGGCCGCCCCCTGCTGGCCGCCGGTGGAGCTGCGCGGGGGCCGGTACCGGCGCCGGTCACAGCTCCGGGGGGTCCGGTACCGGGGCTGGTCACAGCTCCGGGGGGTCCCGGGGGATCGTTCCGGTGAGAAGCCGCCGGGTGCGGGGAGAAGGAGGCGTGGGGCGGCCCCAGGCACCGGCAGCGCCCGGCACTGACCCCCCCAAGCCCCGGGCTCGGTACCGGGAGCTGTAACGGAGCCCGGCGGCAGCCCCGGGAGCCGCAGGGGCAGTGCGGGGGTCCCTGACTGTCACCAGCTGCTTGGGGAGGGGGTTGAGGGACAAACCCACCCCCGGGGGGCTGGTGGCCACGGTCGGGCTGCCCCGGGGTGGGCAGGGGCAGGGTGGGGGGACACCCCCTGCACAAGGGGGGTGCCGGGGCGCGGGGGGCACCGGGCTGAGCCCCGGCAGACACAGAACCGGAGCACGGAGGGAGCGGTGGCACCGGGGGCACCGGCAAGGTCCCTTTTATTAAGCACCCTACAGCGGGTACAACCCCAGGGGAGCCCCCTCCCCGGCACAGCCAGGACCCCCAGCCCTGGCACACAGAGCTCCAGGGGGGGCACCGACCCGCCGCGGCCCCCAGGGCTGGCAGGACCCTGGGCAGGGGCTGCAGCCCGCAAGGCACAGCCACTGGGGGGGGACACGGACCCCCACCCACGGGGGGCACGTCCCGCTGCCCGCAGAGGGCAAAGGCACAGGGAGACCCCGAGTGAGCCCCGAGGGGCAGGGGGAGGCGGGGGCCACGCTGGCAGCCCCCCGGGCAGCGAAGCCCAGGGCTGGGGGGCAGAGCAGGCAGCCCCGGGGGGGCTGTGTCCCCTCACCCAGGGGCAAGTGTCCGCAGTGGCCGACGGCTCCTCGGCTCCGTGCCAGGAGGGCGCTTGGCTCGGCCCCCCCGTGCCATCGCAGCCATCCATCGGGGCAGCAGGCAGGGACGGGCCAGCTCCTCGGTGGCCACGGCCAGCGGCGCAGGAGGGCATCGCTGCCGTAAGCTGAGGAGCCCCCCCTGGCTACCGGAGCCCCCAGTGGGGAGCCCCCAGCTTGCCGTGGGGCTCCGGGTGCCGCCGGGGGGAGGGGGTGGCGTGGGAGGGGTGCTTGAGCTGCAGCACCAGCCGGCTGCCCTCCACCTCGGCGTCCTGGGGGGCAGAGGGGAGGCTGAGGGGGGGACAGGCACCCCCCTGCCCACCCCACCTGCCCCCCAGGGGCCGTGGGGTCCCCCCCACGGTGCCCACCCCCCACTCACCTGCATGGCACCGTAGGCAGCCTCCGCCGCCGCCTTCCGCCCGTAGTTGACGAAGGCGCAGCGACGCTCGGGCAGCAGCCGGATGGAGCGGATCTCCCCGAACCTGGGGGGCAGAGGGTGAGCACCCACCCCCCAGAGAGCCCCCCGGGGCAGAGGGTCAGCACCCACCCCCCAGACAGCCCCCCGGGGGCAGAGGGTGAGCACCCACCCCCCAGAGAGCCCCCCGGGGGCAGAGGGTGAGCACCCACCCCCAGAGAGCCCCCCGGGGGCAGAGGGCCAGCACCCACCCCCCAGAGAGCCCCCCGGGGGCAGAGGGTGAGCACCCACCCCCGAGAGAGCCCCCCGGGGCAGCAGCGACGGGGAACGGGGACAGGGACAGGCAGGGGGCTGGCCGGGCACTGGGGTGGTGACGCGGGGCAGGACGGGCATGGGGATGGTGACATGGGGATGGTGACACGGGGCAGGATGGGCACGGGGCTGGCAGGACACCGGGGTGCAGGATCTTGGCATGGGGATGGTGACACGGAGCTGGCAGGGCACCGGGATGGTGACGTGGGGCAGGACGGGCACGGAGCAGGATGGGCACTGGGATGGTGACACAGGGCAGGACAGGCACGGAGCTGGCAGGGTACTGGGGTGCAAGGGGGCCACGGGGGCCAGCCTGGGGACACACTTACCGGCCGAAGGAGCCCCGCAGCACCTTCTCGGTGACCCTGGCGGTGACGTTGCCCACCCAGAGCGGGTAGCAGTCCCTGCCAAACCGCACCGGTGGCACCGGCCGTCAGCTCTGCCCCCAGCACCGCCAGCTCCACCGGAGCTCTGGGACCCACCCGCTCCTGCCCGCCGCCCCCAGTAAGCACCAGTCGCCGTCCCAGCCGGGCACGGGGCCCCCTGTCCCCCCCAGCCCCGGCCCTACCTGGCGGGGTGGTTCGGAGGCAGCGTCTGCTGGCCACTGGCCGCGGCCCGGCCCTGGCCCCGCGCCTGGCTCCTGGAGCCCACGACGGTCACGAAGCCGCTCGCGTCCGTGTCCCGGCGGCTCCGGCTCACCCACTCCCCTGCCCAGGGGCAGGGACGGGCTCAGCCGGCCCCGTGGGCCAGCACGGCACCACCGTGGGCCAGCCCCAGCCCCGGCGTCCCCCCAGACCCCAGCCCAGGTCCCCCCGCACCCCCCGGCCGCCGCGGTCCCTTACCGGGGGGCGGTGGTGGCGGCTCCCCAGCCTCCAGCGGGGATGGGGACACCGGGACCCCCCCTGGGCTGCTCCGCTGCGGGGGAAGAGGAGGGTCAGGCCCTGCGGGGGGGCAGGGGGGGCTGGGGGGCCGGGGGGGCCGGGGGCTCACCCGCAGCAGGGCCCGGCAGGCCTCCAGCTGGGCGACGGCGTCGGCGTTGGCCCCGTCCCGGCGCAGCAGCTCCTCGAAGGTGCCCACGGCCTCGGCGTAGCGCTGGGGCGGGGGGAGAGGGGCTGAGCCCCCACTGCCCCCACCAGACCCCTGCCCGGCACCCGGGCCCTGCTGCACCCACGCAGGGCTCTGCCTGGCCCCGCTGGCACCCCACAGCCCCCCCCAGTCCTGGCACCCTACAGCACCCTGCCCAGGCACCCTGCAGCCCCCCTGCCCAGACCTGCTGGCACCCTGCAGCCCCCCCAAGTCCTGGCACCTCACAGCACCCTGCCCAGGCACCCTGCAGCCCCCCTGCCCAGTCCCACTGGCACCCCATGGCACCCCACAGCCCCCCCAAGTCCTGGCATCTCACAGCACCCCACCCAGGCACCCTGCAGCCCCCCTGCCCAGTCCCACTGGCACCCCATGGCACCCCACAGCCCCCCCAAGTCCTGGCACCTCACAGCACCCTGCCCAGGCACCCTGCAGCCCCGCTGCCCACTGCCTCCAGCCCAAGCACCCTGCTGCCCCCTGCCCACCCTCACTGGCACCCCACAGCCCCCTGCCCAGCGCCACTAGCACCCCACAGCCCCCCAAGTCCTGGCCCCTCACAGCACCCCACCCAGGCACACTGGCACCCTGCAACCCCCTGCCTGGCCCTGCTGGCACCCCGCAGCCCCCCTGCCCAGCCCCAGCCCCCCCTCCCCAGTACCTCCAGCCCCCGCAGCGCCTTGCCCTTGCGGAAGAAGCCTTTGGGCCACCCGGGCCGGAGCCGCAGCGCGACCTGCGCGTCCCCCAGGGCCTCCTCGTAGCGCCGCAGCTTCTCGTAGCAGTAGGAGCGGTTCCCGAAGAGCCTGCGGGCACGGCGGGGTCGGTGCCGCCCGGGACCCGCAGCCCCCCCGGGACATGCCGCCCCCCGGCCCCGCCGCTCACCGGTGCTCGCCGGGGTTCAGCCTCACGGCCTCGGTGAAGGCCAGCACCGCCTCGGCGTAGTGGCCCTTCTGGGCCGCCTCGTTGCCACGGCCTGCGGGGAGAGCATCGCCCGCTGCTGACCCCCAGCGCGGCGGGGACACGGGGGGCTGTGGGGACGGGCAGAGGGGAGCAGGGCGGGGGGCTCTGCTGCCACCCAGCCAGGAGGGGATGGCACCTTGGGGACAGCCCAGGGCCATAACGGGCAGCACCGTGCCAGCGAGGGGCCCTGGCACAGACCCCCTGGGCAGAGCTACCCCCCTGGGCAGAGCCCCACACCCCAGGCTGGGACCCCCCGGCCCCTCCAGCGCCCACGTCTCTCCAGGGCACACGGGGAGGGTGCAGCAGCCCCCGCAGCGGGACCCCCCCTCCTCTGGCTGCCCGAGGGGCCCCGAGGCACTGACCTGCGAGAACCAGGCTCTGCTCCACCGCGCTCGCGTCCGGGGGCACAGGCTGGGGCGGGGGCGCCTGCGGGGGGGGGCAGGCAGGGCAGCGAGGTGCTGGGTGCCCGCAGGGTGGGCAGGACCCTCCCCAGGGCCCCCCCCAGGCTCCAGCTCACCTTCCTGGGCGCCCTCTTGCCCGGCTCCGCGCTGTCCTTCCTGGGGGGCTTCTCCTTCCCCGGCGCCGGCAGCCTCACGCCCGCTTTCTGCCGGGCTTTGAAGACGAAGGTGCAGCTCAAGTCCAGCTCGTCCTGCGAGAGGCAGGGTGGGCGAGGCGGGCAGAGCCCCCGGCCCGCCCGCAGGGCACACCCCGCGCCCACCCGCGCCAGGAGCCCTCACCTCCATCTCCTCCCGGCTGCCTCCCTTCTCCCTGGAGGGGGCTGCGCTGCCCTGGGGGCACGGGGAGGTGCTGGGGCCCCGCCAGCCCTCGCCCCCCTCCTCAGCATTGCTGTCCTGGGGGTGCCCGGCGCCCGCAGCGCTGCTCAGGGACGAGGCGCTCTGGAAGGAGAGGGCAGGAGCGAGGTGGCAGCGGGGCTCTGCCTGCCGCCCCCCTCCCCACAGAGACCCCCCGGAGCCCCCACGGCAGCGCTCACCGACTCGGCCTCCCGCTTGCTCTTCAGCTCCTGTCCCAGTTTCTCCTGTTTCTTCCGCTCTTTCTGCTTCTGGAACCCAGAGATAAAGTCAGCGGGCGCCTGGCAGAGTGGCACAGCCCCGCGCCCGCCCCCACGCCGCGGCACCTTCTTCTTCAGCTTCTTCTTCTCCGCTTTCCTCTTCATCCTCTCCTCCTCCGCCACCAGCTCCTGCGCGTTCCTCTCCACCTCCTGGGCGAGCGACGCCGTGAGCGCCAGCGCCTGGCACCGCGCCGCGCCGCGGCCGGGAGAGCGGGACTGGCACCGGGTGTGCCCACAGCAGCCCTGCCAGCCCCCCCGGGTCAGCCGTGCCAGCCCCCCCGGGTCACCCCTGCCAGCCCCCAGGGTCACCCCTGCCAGCCCCCGGGTCACCCCTGCCAGCCCCCGGTCCCCGGTCCAGCGGGCTCACCTTGGCGGTGGGCGGCAGCGCCCAGGGCGCGGGCAGACCGGGCAGACCGGGCGGCCGGGCCCCGGGGCGGGCGGGGGGCGGCTCCTCGCACAGGAAAAACTTCCTGAACCCGCAGAAGTTGTGCCGGGGGTCGCCGTCCTCGTCCCAGCGCGGGCTGAGGCCGAGCCACCCTTCCTCCTCCTCCTCCTCCTCCTCCTCCTCCTCCTCCTCCTCGCTGGGCTCCTCCAGCCGCCCCCGGTAATACCAGAAGCCCGGGCCTGGGCACGGAGAACCGGGACCGTCAGCAGCAGCTCCCGGGCGCCCCGCCCGCCCCCTGCTCCCGACTCACCGCGGCCGAAGGTGTCCGGGGCGGCGGCGGCGGCGGGCGGGCAGTGCCGGGGACAGAAGGGCGCTGCGGGGAGCGGAGCCGGGGCTCAGCCCTCGGAAACGAAACCGAAACCGAGTCCCAGCGCCGGGGCGGGGCCGGGCTCTCCCCGCCCCGCCGCTACCCGCTCCCCCCCCCCCCCCCAGCACCGGACACCCGGCCCCACCGAGCCCCGGTTCACAGCGCGGCTCCCGCCGCCCCGGGACCCCCCCGGTGCCCTCCCCGCCCCGTACCGCCGCTCCAGCCGCCGGGGCCCAGCACGCAGCCCCAGGGGCACGCGGCAGGGACGGCCCCGAACCCAGGGTCGCCCATTCCCGGCCCCACCGGGTCCCGCATCCCGCCCGCCCCCGGCATCGCCCCGGGCCGCCGGCGCCGCCGCCGCCGGGCGCGTCGGAGCTCAGGCATGGCGCGGACCGGAAGTGGCGGGACGGCGGGACCGGAAGTGGGGCAAACACCGCCTGAAGCTACCCGCCGCCATCTTAGGTGAGGGCAGGACGGCGGCCCGGCAGGCCCGCGCCCAGCACCACCGGGGCTCCTCGTCCCCTCCCGCCGTCCCCGCCTCCCCTCAAGCTACGGGGCCGCCTCCACCGAGCACCGCGGGGCTGCCCTGCCCGTTCCTCCGCCTTAGCGCGGCCTGTTTCCTCTCCGCCGCCCCCGGGGACGGCCCAGCGGCGGCGCTGAACGTCGGGGCGGGGGGCCCGGCTCACAGGTGAGACCCCCGGGCCCGGGCTCCTCACCGGGGCCTAGGCCGCGCTCGGCGTCTCCTTGGCAACGGGCCCCCACCGAGAGGGGGCGTGGCCTGGCTCTAGGGGGCGTGGCCTGAAGACAGGATGGTCCAATAGGGGGCGTGGCCTGAGCGAGGGGGCGTGGCCTGAGTGAGGGGGCGTGGCCCCATCGTAAGGGCAGGACAGGTGACAAGTGCCTTGCCATTAACATGCAATTAACGCGCAATTAACGTGCAATTAATGTGTAATTGACATGTAACGGGTGCATAAGTGTGGCTGGCACCCGGCAGGAGCAGCCCCAGGTGCCAGCAGGGGCTGGGGGCTCCCCAGGTGCCCCCAGGGGACAGGGGGGGGTCTCAGCGCCAGGGCTGGGTGGCTGCGGGGTGGCACGGCTGTCCCCGTGTCCCCTCTGGGCACCGGGGTGGCCACGGGCACGACGGGCTGCCCCCCGCGTTGCCCCGCACCGAGGGTCCCTGCCCCTGCAGGTGGCGGCTCGCCGGGGGTCCCTGCGGAGGCCATGGTGCGTGGCCACGGCGGCGAGGATGAGGAGGAGGAGGACGAGGAGGAGGAGGAGGAGGCACCGTCGCTCCCGGCCGCGCTGGAGCAGAGCTTCCCCGGGCTGCGCCGCTGCCTCTGCGTCTGGCAGGACCCCCGCACCGGGACCTGCCGGGGCCACGTGCGGCCCCAGCCCGGCGACGGTGCCGCCGCCTTCTCCTACCACCCCGTCCACCCGCGCGTGGCCGAGCGCGGTGCCGCCCTGCACGCCCTGCTGCGGCACCGCCGCCTCCTCCTGCTCGCCCGCGACTACAGCCGCCGGCTGAAGGCCGCCTCCGACTTCCTCCGCCGGCTCCTGGCGCTGCCGGGGGAGCCGGGGGCCGCCGGGCCGCTGCGGGGGCTCTGCCGGGCGCTGCGCACGCACGCCGGGCACTGGGGCAGGCTGCGGCGGCGGGTGCGCGGTGACCCGTGGCTGTGGCTGCACGGGCACGAGCCGGTGCGGCACATGCGGCGGGCGCTGGCCCTGCTGGCCCTGCACGGCACACGGCTGGCCGAGCGCCACGCTGAGGCGCGGCTACGGGAGCTGGCACGGGCCGGCCCCGCCGCTGCCCCCACCCCGGCGCTGCTCTGCGACCTCTTCCAGGGCCTGGACATCTACAACCGGGTGGTGGGTGACCTGGCCCTGGAGCTGGGCGCCGCCGGTGTCACCGGCACCGGGGCCTGCCCCCGTGCCTTCCCCCCGGACAGGGTGCTGGGGGTACTGGCCACCGAGCGGGGCTGGCTGGTGGCCGAGCGGCTCCAGCCCCTCCTGCGCGGGGCCGAGCACGGCTGCTGGGAGGACGCCGCGGTGCCCTGGCCCCCGGAGCGCGGTGCCGCGGGGGACGCCGGAGCCTCCGGCCAGGAGGAGCCGCCGGGCCTCGCCGGGGAGCTGCGGGCGCTGTGCCGGGAGGACGCGGAGCTGATGGGGCTCGTCCTGGGCGTGCTGGTGGCCTCCACCGACAGCCTCCGGCGCCACGTCCTCCGCGGGCCCAAGCAGGAGAAGCCGGCGGCGGCGGAGAGCCCCGAGCCCACAGAGCCGCCGGTGGCCACCCCGGGCACCGGCTGGCAGCCAGACGCCTCCCGCACGCCCGCGGCCGAGGCCCTGCACGCCCGGTACCGCCCGCTCCTGTGGGGGGCGGCCGGTGCCGCGCTGGCGCATCGCCTGGGGCCCGGCACCGGCAGCCCGGCCGCGGCGTGGGGGCTGAGCCGTGCCCTCGCCCAGGGTAGGCGGGGGCCAGGAGGGGGGCAGCGGGGCGGCAGCACTGAGGAGCGGCTCCCCGGAGCCCTGCGGGGCCACCGCGGGGTGCGCTGGCCCTCACCCCTGTCCCCCTGCAGCCGGCGTCCCCCGGGAGTGCGAGGAGGAGCTGGGGCAGCTCTGCCTGCGGCTGTGCTGCTGGGGCGCCCTGCGGAGCTGGGAGAGAGGTGCGGGGTGTGGGTACGGGGTACAGGGTGCCAGGTGTGGGGTATGGGGTGCAGGGTGTGGGGTAGGGGGTGCTGGGTATGGGGCGCAGGGTACAGGGTGCCTGGTGTTGGGGTATGGGGTGCTGGGTGTGGGGTACAGGGTACGGGGTGTGGGGTATGGGGTATGGGGTGCCGGGTATGGGGTACAGGGTACGGGGTGTGGGGTATGGGGTGCCGGGTATGGGGTGCCAGGTGTGGGGTGCGGGTTGTGGGGTATGGGGTGTGGGGTACGGGCTGTGGGGTGCTGGGTACAGCATACGGGGTACGGGGTGCCGGGTGTGGGGTACAGGGTGCTGTGTATGGGGTGCTGGGTGCAGGGTACAGGGTGTGGGTATGGGGTGCCGGGTATGGGGTACGGGGTGCTGGGTGTGGGGTACGGGGCACAGGGCACGGGGTGCCGGGTGTGGGGTGCCGGCAGGAGGCCGTCCCGGGGCTGCTGACCGTTGCCCCCCCGCAGACTTCCCCCGCGCCCTGGGCTCGGCACTGTCCGACCCGTGCTCGGGGCAGCCGGTGCCCGCGGCAGGGCCGGTGGGCAGCAGGACGGCGCGGCGCCTGCAGCGGCTCTACCCGGCCCTGGCCTTGGCCCTGCGCTGCCTGCGGGCCCTGCCCGGTGAGCGGGGCCGCGGGGGGCACGGGGGGGGTCCCGGGGGTGTCCCCCCTGAGGTGACCCCCGCCCGCTGCCCCCCAGGCCGCCCCCCCGGGCCGCCCTGCCCGCGCCTGCGGGTGCTGGGCTGCTGCGTGGCCACGGCACAGGCCGCCTGCGCCTGGCTGCTGGGCACTGCCCGCCGGCACCTGGCGGCCGCCGCCCTGCCCCAGTTCCTGCTGGTCGCTGTGGGGGACATGCGGGTACGTGGGGGACGGGGACCGAGGTGTGGGGCGGGGACCTGCCCGGGGGGGGTCAGCCTGGGGGGCTGGGGGCTGTGGGGCTGGGGGCTGTGAGCTGGCCATGGGGCTGTGGGGCTGGGGGCTGCCTGTGGGGCTGGCCATGGGGTTATGGGGCTGGGGCTGGCTGTGGGGCTGGCTGTGGGGCTATGGGTCTGGGGGCTGGCTGTGGGGCTAGCTGTGGGGCTATGGGGCTGGCTGTGGGGCTGGGGCTGGCCGTGGGGCTGTAGGGCTGGGGTCTGTGGGCTGGCCGTGGGGCTGGGGCTGGCTATGGGGCTGTGGGGCTGGGGCTGGCCATGGGGCTGTGGGGCTGGCCATGGGGCTGAGAATGGCTGTGGGGCTATCCGTGGGGCTGGCCGTGGGGCTGTGGGGCTGGCTATGGGGCTGGCTGTGGGGCAGGACCCCTCTCCCCCCTCTTCCCTGCAGCTGCTGAAGGCGGCGACGGACGAGCTGGTGCTGCTGGCGAGCGGGACCCTCCCGGTGCCCGGGGCCGCCCCCCCGCCGCTGCCCCACCGGGAGCACCAGCTGTGCCAGCAGCTCCGCTCCGTGGCTGCCAGCATCCAGGTACGGGCCTCCGGGAGCCGAGCCGTGCCGTGCCACGGTGGTTCTGGGGCTCCTGCGTGGCCGGGGTAGCCGCGGGGTGCCCTGGCCCCGCCGTGCCACCCCGTTTGCCCCCGCTGTGCCCCCAGCTCTTCTCCGGGGACGCGCTGCAGATGTTCTCCGCCGGCTGCAAGCGCATCTCGGCCGAGATCTTCCAGCAGACCATGCCGGGGGGCAAGCACTGGCGGGCCGGCCTGCGCCCCGGTGGGTAGGGGTGCCCGGGCGGTGGGCACGGCACCGTGCAGGGCACCGTGCAGGGCTGAGCCGGTGCCCCCCCCCGCCCCGCAGACCCCCCCGTCTCCCCCAGCGCGTACGCGGCGGCGGCGGCGCAGGCGGTGCTGGGCCAGGCGCTGCGGGGTGCCCGGCTCCTGCCCCGCGACGCCCAGGTGCCCGCCCTGGCCCGGGCCACCACGGCCTTCCTGGAGGCCTGGATGGAGCACGTCCTGGCGCGTGGCATCAAGTTCAGGTGGGGCTGGGCGGTGGGGGGCGGTGGGGGGTGTGGGGGGCACAGGGCTGAGTGCCCACCGTGCCCCCCCCAGCCTGCAGGGAGCCCTGCAGCTGCGGCAGGACTGGGAGCTGGCGCGGGAGCTGGTGGGCTCGGAGCGCTCGGGGCTGGCACCCGAGGCCCGGCGGGCACTGCTCGCCCTCCGCGTCTTCCAGCAGATGGACGGCGCCATCCTCTGCCTCCTGCAGCAGCCCGGGGGGGCGGCCGGTGCCCCCCGGCCCTGGCACTGCCTGCGCCGCTGCTGTGAGTCGGGGCGGGCACGGATGGGGATGGCCCCTGGGGGACACCGGGGTCACCGTGGGCCAACGCTGTGCCCTCGGGGCCAGGAAGGGCAACGGTGCCCTGGGGGGTGAGGAAGAGTGTGGGCAGCAGGGCGAGGGAGGTTCTCCTGCCCCTCTGCTGGGCCCCCAGTTCAGGACAGACCAGGAGCTACTGGTCCACGGGGCAAGAGCCACCTCTTGGGGTGCCACCCACCAGCACGAAGGTCCGGGACCCCCCACTGTCCCCATCCCCTCGTGTCCCCTCACTCTGTCCCCTCTCCCCACCCAGGCTCTGCCATCACCGCCCACCCCAGCACCGACACCCTGGACACCCTGGTGACACCGGCGGTGGCAGGGACCCCCCCGGCTGTCCCCGGTGCCCACCGACGGGGCAGCACCCCCGAGTCCTACTTGTCGGGCGACCAGCGCCGGTGGCTCGCGCTACGGCTGCGCCGCCGGCGTGTGCCGGGGCTGTGCTGCACCGGGAACGGCCCGTGACCGGTGACAATAAACCGGGGCTGAGATTGTGTCCGTGTGTCTGTCCTCTGAACGGTGGGGTGGGGGCTGACCGGCCCCCGACCGCCCCGTCGGGGTCGCCGGGGGCGGCTGCGGCCCCGAACGGGGCCGCAGCCGCCCCCGGCGACCCCGACGGGGCGGTCGGGGGCCGGTGGTACCGGAGCCCCCGGTGATGACTACGACTCCCATGATCCCGGTCACTTCCGTCGCGGGGCGGGGTCGTACCGAGCCGAGCTCCCCTTCCCGGTCCCGGTGCGGGCTCCGGTGCCGCCCGCCATGTCCGTCCCCTCCTCCGCCGTTCCCAGCTCCGAACCGGGCGGTACCGATCGCGTCGTTACGGTACGGGACGGGGTAGAGGGAGGGGGTCGAGAGCTGTGTCCCCCCACCCCCCACGCCGCCGCCACACCGGGTTGAGCCCCCCGGTGCCACCGGGAGCGGTGGGGATGGGGTGGGGGGGGTCCCTGATGGGGGTCGGGGGTCTCTGAAGGGGGTCGGGGGTCTCTGAAGGGTGGGGGGTGCGTGGTGGGGGGGTCCCTTGGGGGTGCCGGGGGAGGCTGGGGGTCTATGGGGGTCTCAGGGGAGGCTGGGGGGTGCGTGGGGGGTCCGGGGGGAGGGTGGGGGGTGCATGGCGGGGGTCCCATGGGGGTCCCAGGAGAAGCTGGGGGTCCCTCAGGGGTCCCAGGGGAGGCTGGGGGGTCTATGGGGGTCCCAGGGGAGGGTGGGGGGTGCGTGGGGGGGGGTCCCTTGAGGGTCCTAGGAGAGGCTGGGGGTCTATGGGGGTCCCAGGAGAGGCTGGGGGGTGCGTGGTGGGGGTCCCGAGGAAAGCTGGGTGTCCATGGGGATCCTAGGGGGAGGCTGGGGGGTGCGTGGCGGGGGTCCCATGGGGGTCCCAGGAGAAGCTGGGGGTCCCTCAGGGGTCCCAGGGGAGGCTGGGGGGTGCGTGGGGGGTCCTGGGGGAGGGTGGGGGTCTATGGGGGTCTCAGAGGAGGCTGGGGGGTGTGTGGCAGGGGTCCCTTGAGGGTCCCAGGAGAGGCTGGGTGTCCATGGGGGTCCCCGGGGGGAGGCTGGGGGTCTATGGGGATCCTGGGGGGAGGCTGGGGGGTGCGTGGCGGGGGTCCCACGGGGGTCCCATGGGGGTCCCGGGTGGCGTCACGGTGCCCCGGCACACGGTGACGGTGCCCGCGGTGCGCAGGGTCCCTGCCCGGCGGGCGCGGAGGAGGAGGAGGATGGGGACGAGGACCTGCTGGGGGCGGGGGATCCCCGCGCCTGGACCCCCCAGGAGAAGCTGCTGCACGAGGCGCGGCTGAAGGCCAAGGCCAAGCGGCGGCTGCGGCGCGCGTCGTCCCGGGACTCGGCCCGCGAGTCGCTCTCCGAGGGCACCGAGCCCGGCCCCGAGCCCGGCAGCCCCAAGGGCAGGAGCCACGACCGCCGGTCCCGCATGGGCAAGGGCCGGGGGCTGCCCAAGAAAGGTGAGGGGCTGGGACCCCTCCTGTGGGGCTGGGACCCCTCCCGTGGGGCTGGGACCTGTCCTGTGGGGCTGGGACCCCTCCCGTGGGGCTGGGACCCCTCCCGTGGGCCTGGGACCCTCCCGTGGGCCTGGGACCCTCCTGTGGGGCTGGGACCCCTCCCGTGGGGCTGGGACCCCTCCCGTGGGGCTGGGACCCCTCCCGTGGGGCTGGGACCTGTCCTGTGGGGCTGGGACCCTCCCGTGGGGCTGGGACCCGGCTGGGACCTGTCCCGTGGGGCTGGGACCCTCCCGTGGGGCTGGGACCCTCCCGTGGGGCTGGGACCTGTCCCGTGGGGCTGGGACCCTCCTGTGGGGCTGGGACTCTCCTGTGGGGCTGGGACCCCTCCCGTGGGGCTAGGACCCGTCCCGTGGGGCTGGGACCCCTCCCGTGGGGCTGGGACTCTCCCGTGGGGCTGGGACCCTCCTGTGGGGCTGGGACCTCTCCTGTGGGGCTGGGACCCTCTTGTGGGGCTCGGACCCCTCTTGTGGGGCTGGGACCCTCCCGTGGAGCTGGGACCTGTCCTGTGGGGCTGGGACCCTCCCGTGGGGCTGGGACCCTCCTGGGGGCCTGGGACCCTCCTGTGGGGCTGGGACCTGTCCCGTGGGGCTGGGACCTCTCTTGTGGGGCTGGGACCCTCCTGTGGGACTGGGACCACTCCTGCATCCCTGTGGGACTGGGACCCCTCCCGTGGGGCTGGGACCCCTCCTGTGGAGCTGGGACCCCCCTTGTGGGGCTGGGTCCCCATGGGGCTGGGACCCCTCCCGTGGGGCTGGGACCCTCAGGCAGCGCCCCCAGGCTTAGCCCCTGCCTGGGGGGGTCCCACTGGGGTCCTGGGTGCTCCCCCGCCGCTGAGCCCCCGCTGACCCCGCGCGTGCCCCACGCAGGCGGCGCGGGGGGCAAGGGCGTGTGGGGCGCCCCCGGCGTGGTCTACGGCTACCAGGAGCCCGACGCCCGCGACCCCAACTACGACGAGGCGGCTCAGGTACGGCCCCAGCCCCGCGCCGTCCCCCCCCGCCCCCCCCCAACGCCGCGGGCAGCCCCGGTGGGCAGCGGCGCGGGCAGGGGCGGCATCGTCCCGGTGCCCGCAGGGGGACACGGTGTACGCCACGGTGGTGCCGGAGCTGGAGGAGGGCGAGCTGGAGAAGAACGTGCAGCCCACGGTGCTGGAGTACTTCGAGCACGGGGACACCAGCGAGGTCATGGTGCGTGGGGGCGGGCGGGGGTCCTGGGTGGGGACGGGGGCCGTGCTGCCGCCAGCGAGGGCGGGGGGAGAGGGACCTCGGGGGGCTCAAGTGTGGGAGGAGTAACCCCACGCACCGGTACGGGCTGGGGGTGGTCTACTGGGGAGCAGCGCTGCGGGGAAGGTTCTGGGGGGCAACAAGGTCACCACGAGCCAACGCTGTGCCCTCGGGGCCAGGAAGGGCAACGGTGTCCTGGGGTGCGTGAGGAAGAGTGTGGGCAGCAGGGCGAGGGAGGTTCTCCTGCCCCTCTGCACGGCCCTGGGGAGGCCACACCTGGAGGAACTGTGGGCAGTGCTGGGCCCCCCAGTTCAAGAGAGACCAGGAGCTACTGGGGAGAGTCCAGCGGAGGGTACGGAGATGGTCCGAGGGCTGGAGCATCTCTGCTGCGAGGAGAGGCTGAGGGAGCTGGCGCTGTGAGGGGGGGGCTCATCAACGCCCCCGTGCCCCCGTGCCCGGCGCAGGAGCTGCTGCGGGGGCTGAACCTGGGCAGCCGGCGGCACGCGGTGCCCTCGCTGGCGGTGGCCCTGGCGCTGGAGGGCAAGGCCAGCCACCGCGAGCTCACCTCCCGCCTGCTCTCCGACCTGGTGGGGCGCGTCGTCACCCCCGAGGACATCGCCTGGGCCTTCGACAAGATGCTGCGGGACCTGCCCGACCTCATCCTCGACACCCCCGAGGCCCCCCAGGTGCGGGCAGGGCGCGGGGACGGGGACGGGGACGGGACGGGGGATGCTCTGGGGGGATGTGGCCATACTGGGGGGATGCTCTGGGGGCCCATGGCCATACTGGGGGGATGCTCTGCGGGGACATGGCCGTGCTGGGGGGCACACGGTCATACTGGGGGGTTGCTCTGGGGGTCCATGGCCATACTGGGGGGATGCTCTGGGGGCCCATGGCCATACTGGGGGGCCATGGCCATACTGGGGGGATGCTCTGGGGGCCCATGGCCATGCTGGGGAGCCATGGCCATACTGGGGGGTTGCTCTGGGGGTCCATGGCCATACTGGGGGGATGCTCTGTGGGGACATGGCCATGCTGGGGGGCACACGGCCATACTGGGGGGATGCTCGGGGGCCCATGGCCATACTGGGGGGCCATGGTCATACTGGGGGGTTGCTCTGGGGGCCCATGGCCATGCTGGGGGGCCATGGCCATACTGGGGGGTTGCTCTGGGGGTCCATGGCCATACTGGGGGGATGCTCTGGGGGCCCATGGCCATACTGGGGGGCCATGGTCATACTGGGGGGTTGCTCTGGGGGTCCATGGCCATACTGGGGGTCCATGGCCATACTGGGGGGTTGCTCTGGGGGTCCCTGGCCATGCTGGGGGGTCCCTGGCCATACTGGGGAGTTGCTCTGGGGGGACATGGCCACGCTGGGGGGCACACGGCCATACTGGGGGGTTGCTCTGGGGGCCCATGGCCATACTGGGGGGCACACGGCCATACTGGGGGGTTGCTCTGGGGGCCCATGGCCATACTGGGGGGCCATGGCCATACTGGGGGGATGCTCTGGGGGCCCATGGCCATGCTGGGGAGCCATGGCCATACTGGGGGGATGCTCTGGGGGCCCATGGCCATACTGGGGGGCCATGGTCATACTGGGGGGTTGCTCTGGGGGCCCATGGCCATGCTGGGGGGATGCTCTGGGGGGCCATGGCCATACTGGGGGGTTGCTCTGGGGGCCCATGGCCATGCTGGGGGGCCATGGCCATACTGGGGGGTTGCTCTGGGGGTCCATGGCCATACTGGGGGGTTGCTTTGGGGGGACATGGCCATAGTGGGGGGCCATGGTCATACTGGGGGGTTGCTCTGGGGGTCCATGGCCATACTGGGGGGTTGCTTTGGGGGGACATGGCCATAGTGGGGGGCCATGGCCATACTGGGGGGTTGCTCTGGGGGTCCATGGCCATACTGGGGGGCCATGGCCATACTGGGGGATGCTCTGGGGGTCCATGGCCATACTGGGGGGCCATGGTCATACTGGGGGGTTGCTCTGGGGGCCCATGGCCATACTGGGGGGATGCTCTGTGGGGACATGGCCATGCTGGGGGGCACACGGCCATACTGGGGGGATGCTCGGGGGCCCATGGCCATACTGGGGGGCCATGGTCATACTGGGGGGTTGCTCTGGGGGTCCATGACCATACTGGGGGGATGCTCTGGGGGCCCATGGCCATACTGGGGGTCCATGGCCATACTGGGGGGATGCTCTGGGGGGGCATGGCCATGCTGGGGGGCCATGGCCACACTGGGGGGTTGCTCTGGGGGTCCATGGCCATACTGGGGGGCCATGGCCACACTGGGGGGTTGCTCTGGGGGCCCATGGCCATACTGGGGGGATGCTCTGCGGGGACATGGCCGTGCTGGGGGGCACACGGCCATACTGGGGGATGCTCTGTGGGGACATGGCCGTGCTGGGGGGCACACGGCCATACTGGGGGATGCTCTGTGGGGACATGGCCGTGCTGGGGGGCCATGGCCATACTGGGGGATGCTCTGGGGGGCCATGGTTGCCCTGGGGGGTCCCCGGCTGACGCTCCGTCCCCAGCTGCTGGGGCAGTTCATCGCCCGGGCGGTGGCCGACCACGCGCTGCCCCTGGACTTCCTGGAGCGCTACAAGGGGCGCGTGGACTGCGAGCACGCCAGGTGAGCAGCCCCCGGGACCCCGACGCCCCCCCGCCCCCCGCCATCCCCCCGGCACGCCGCCCTCACCCCCCCCCCGCTCCCGCAGGGCCGCCCTCGACCGCGCCGCCGTCCTGCTCCGCATCAAGCGCGACGTCAACCGGCTGGACAACGTCTGGGGCGTGGGGGGGGGGCAGCGCCCCGTCAAGCACCTCGTCAAGGAGGTCAGCGCCCGCCGCCCCCCGTCCCGCACCACGTCCCCCCGCACCCCCCCCCGCCTCCAGATGTGCCCCCAATGTCTCCTGGACGCCCCCTGCCACGTCCCTCTGGACGTGACCCCGGCCGTGGTGTCCCCCCAGTGTGACCCCCCGCTGTCCCCAAGCCCTCCCCACACCGGGACCCCCGCGCTGTCCCCCCGCCGCCCCTGTGCCCCCCCAGCTGCCTCTGTCCCCAGATGAACCTGCTGCTGCGGGAGTACCTGCTCTCCGGGGAGGTGGCGGAGGCCGAGCACTGCCTGCGGGAGCTGGAGGTGCCCCACTTCCACCACGAGCTGGTGTACGAGGTGAGGCCTGGGGGGCCCAGGGGGGGCTGGGGGGGGGGGGTCCCACAGCCCCGCTGACGCCCGCTGCCCGCAGGCGGTGGTGATGGTGCTGGAGGGCTCCGGGGAGGAGCCCGTGGCCAAGATGGTGACGCTGCTGAAGGTGCTGTGGGAGACGGGGCTGGTGACACTGGACCAGATGAACCGGGTGAGCGCGGCGGGGTGCGGGGGGGTCGGTGGGGAGCCCATCCCCGGGGCTGACACCGCTGTGTCCCCCCCCGCCCAGGGCTTCCAGCGGGTGTACGAGGAGCTGGGGGACATCAGCCTGGACGTGCCGCTGGCCCAGGGGCTCCTGGAGCGGCTCGTGGAGCTCTGCTTCGACCGCGGCGTCATCACCAGGGCGCTGCGAGACGCCTGCCCGGCCAGGTACCGCCACGGGGGGCTGGGGGGGGCTCCCCCCTCCATCCTCCTCATCCTCCTCATCATCTTTCTCCTCCTCCTCCTCCGCAGGGGCCGGAAGCGCTGCGTGAGCGAGGGCGATGGGGGACGGGTGAAGCAGTGAGGTGGCCACCGGCCATCGGCCCCACGAGGGGCTGGGGGCTGAGGGGGGGCCGGGGGGGCCTGCTGTGCCCCCCGCCGCCATGGACCCCCCCGGGACCGCCCCTCCCGGCCGTGGGGGCGCCCCCGGGACAGAATAAAGCGGCTCCCAAGGACGTGCAGAGTGTGGTCTGTGTGTGGGGACACGGGGGGGTCCTTGTCCCCTCTTGGGGGTCCCGTGGAGGACCGACGCCGCCGTTTGTCCTCCCGCCCGCCAGGCGGCGCCAGCGCGGCGCTGCCTCTCCCGCCGTCGCGCCGTGATGACG
This sequence comes from Nyctibius grandis, assembly GCF_013368605.1. Classification (NCBI taxonomy): domain Eukaryota; kingdom Metazoa; phylum Chordata; class Aves; order Nyctibiiformes; family Nyctibiidae; genus Nyctibius; species Nyctibius grandis. The sequence goes on from NW_027167507.1 coordinate 32,490, forward strand.
CAAACGCGGCGCGACCGCACCATGGCGGGCGAACGGCGGCGACGAGGCGGCGACCGGCCCCGGGAACGCGGAAACAAACGGGAACAACAACAACAACAACAACAACAACAACCACCACAGCGGGGCCCGGGCCGCGAACGGGACCAACCCCAGCGGGCACCGGGCCGGGGCCGCACGGTGCTGGTGTTAACGGCGGCGGCGGCGGCCTTGGCGTTGGGCCTGGCCGCGGCGGTAACGGAATGGAAGCGTTGGAGCGCGACCGCCCGCCTCGTTACCCCTCACCCCGCTCCGCCCGCGCTTCTCCCCGGTTCTACCGGAGCTCTCGCTTCGCCTCGACGTTTTTGGGGCACTTACCGGCCTCATGTTTATTTTGGGATGAAGACACGTAGCCCGCGGGCTCTCGTTACCGGTGAGGGGCGGGAGCAGGGGCAGGCAGAGCCCCGGGGCAGGGCTTTGCCCTGCCCCGGGGCTCTGCCTGCCCCGCTCCCGCCCGGAGAACCGCAGCTGAACCCCCCGCGCTGTCCCCAGGGCTGATGTGGCTCCAACAAGGCGAAGGCGGCGGCGGTTTGCGCCACACGTGCGAGCAGAACGACGGCGTGTCACGATACGGCTGGTTGATGCACGACGGGGAGAATTTCGGGGTGCAGGAGATCCGGGACGGGAAGCTGACGTTAAAAACCGAGTTCGTGAAACGCCCGGGCGGGGAACACGGAGGGGATTGGAGCTGGCGCGTCAGCGCGCGGACGGAGGTGAGGGGACACCGGGAGAACGGCCGGAGCACCGGGTAACCCCCCCCCCCGCCCTTCCTCACCGCCCTTCCTCACCTCTCCCCCCTTCCTCTTCCTCGGCAGGGCGCGGGCGGCCCGGCCCCGCTCCTCTCCCTCTTCTTCTACGTGGCCACCGACGGGCAAGGGACGCTGCGGCCGCACCTGGAGAACGGGACGCGGCTGGCGGCCGTGACGGGGACGACGGAGGAGCTGGGCAGCTTCACCCTCACCTTCCTCCGCCCCACGGCCGAGGGCGGCGACGACCCCAAATACGTCAGGTGCGTCGCTGCGGCGGGCCCCCCTCCCTCGCCCTGTCCCCCTCCCCATGTCCCCCATCCCCTGACACCCGCTCTCCCTCGGCAGCTACAACGCCCTGGACGCGCCCAGCCCGGGGCTGCACCGCCTGACCGACGTGGTGCGGAGCAGCCTGAGCAACCGCTTCGTCTTCGCCCCCCCGGGGGGGCCCCGGCGCCGCTTCTTCGCCGTCGACGCCTTCCGGGGGCTGCCCGGGGCGGCGGCGGAGCCCCCGCGGGGGCACCTGCTGCTGCACCAGGTGACGCTGGAGCCGCCCGCCGCCGTGGAGGTGACCTTCGAGTCGGGCAGCGCCGGGGGCCGGCGGGGGCGGCTGGCGGGGGCGGCGCTGGCGGCGGCGCTGGCGGGGCACGCGGCCGCCTTCGAGCGGCGCTTCGAGGAGACCTTCGGGCTGGGCCGCAAGGGCTTCCCCCCGCCGCAGCGCCGCTTCGCCCAGGCCGCCCTCAGCGAGCTGCTGGGGGGGGTGGGCTACTTCCACGGGCGCTCGCTGGTGCAGTCGCCGCTGGAGGAGCCCCCCGCGGCCGCCCCCGAGGCCGGCCTGCTCACGGCCGTGCCCTCCCGCTCCTTCTTCCCCCGCGGCTTCCTCTGGGACGAGGGCTTCCACCAGCTGCTGCTGGGGCGCTGGGACGCGGCGCTGAGCCGCGAGGTCCTCGCCCACTGGCTGGACCTGATGAACGCCGAGGGCTGGATCCCGCGGGAGCAGATACTGGGCGAGGAGGCGCGGGCCAAGGTGCCCGCCGAGTTCCTGCTGCAGCGCAGCGAGACGGCCAACCCCCCGACGCTGCTGCTGGCGCTGCAGCGGCTGCTGCCCGCCGCGCCCCCGCCCTACCTGCGCCGCCTCTTCCCCCGCCTGCGCGCCTGGTACGAGTGGTTGGGCCGCACG
>NW_027167508.1:0-34395 GCF_013368605.1 Nyctibius grandis
TAACACCCAACCCCCATCCCCATTCTTCTCCCCATCCCCATCATCCCCATCCCCACTGGGCTCATTCTTCTTCCTCACTTTATTTAATAAAAGAAGGGTCCAGCCCCCCAAATTTGGGGGTTGTGGGTTTTTTTTGGAGGGGGGGGGGGTCACACTGCAGTGCCTCCCCCCAATTTGTTTCCCCCCCCCCCACCCCCCAGGTCTGGAAGATGAAGGCTGGTTCGACCCCTGGACCCTCCTCAACGCTTTTCGACGTAAAGCCACGTCCTTGGGGGTCCACAGCTGCTCCGGGGAGGTGCGAGGTAAGGAAAGGGGGGGGGACACACACAAAAATGGGGTGTGTCCCTCCCGTGGACCCCCCCACCCCAAACCCCCCCCCAGGTTTTGTCACCTCGGCCGAGGACATGATGCCACGGCACGGACCTGCCCCGCTGTCCGCACGCATCAAATACGTCCATGTGAGTACATGTGTGTGTCCCCCTCCCACCCCATGCCGGGGGGGGTCCCCACGTGTGTCCGTGACCCCCCCCACGCGTGTGACACCCCCCCACACACACAGATCCACATGCCGGACAGCCGGGAGTACCAGCCCGTGTCCTGCGCCATCGTGGTCAACGCCGCGGGCGCCTGGGCCGGGGAGCTACTGGAGGGGACGGGGCTGCCCGGGGGGCTCTGCCAGCCCCCCCTGCCCATCCAGCCCAGGAAGAGGTCCGGGGGGGGGCGGGTTTTTTTTTGGGGGTGGCGGATTTTTGGGGTTCGGGGGGGCAGATTTTGGGGGTTTATGGGGTGGGGGCACATGCTGGCATCACCGCGCTGTTGTGGGGGGTGCTTTTTTGGGGGGGGGGTCACATCCCATCGCCCCCAACCCCTCCATCTTGAAGGGTATGGGGGTGACCCCCTCACTCCTTTTCTTTGGAGGGGGAGGGTCACATCCTGAGCCCCTCAATGTTTTTGGGGGCCCCCCCCACCCCACAGGTACGTCTACACGTGGCACTGCCCCGACGGCCCCGGCCTCTCCTGCCCCTTCCTCATCGACACCTGCGGGGCCTACTTCCGCCGCGACGGCATCGCCGGCAACTACCTGGGGGGCATGAGCCCCCCCGAGGTGAGCCCCAAACCGGGGGCACCGCGTTATTTACACACGCACACACACGCGGGTTTGTTTTTTTTAAATTTTAATTTATTTTTTAATTTATTCTCATTAAATAAGAATTATTTTTAATTATCATTTTTTTATTATTTATTATTGGGTTTAATTATTCTTTTATTTTCTTTATTATTATTTTTAATTACTTAATTATTTTTAAGTTATCCCTATTAAATTTGTTCTTTCCCCCACCCCAGGAGGAGGAGCCGGACCCCAGCGACCTCTCGGTGGACGACGGGTTTTTCCAGGAGCGGGTCTGGCCGCCGCTCGCCCGCCGCGTCCCGGCCTTCGAGTCCCTCCGTCCCCGCGGCTCCTGGGCTGGTTACTACGACCACAACGCGTTCGACCGGAACGGGGTGCTGGGCCCGCACCCCCGGCTCGAGAACCTCTTCACAGCGGCGGGGTTCAGCGGGCACGGGCTGCAGCACGCGCCGGCGGTGGGCAGGGCCGTGGCCGAGCTGGTGGTGAGGGGCCGCTATGAGAGCCTGGACCTGCGGAGGCTGGGCTGGAGGAGGCTGGTGGAGGGGGAGCCGCTGGCAGAGGGCGGGGTGGTGTGAGGGGAAACTGAGGCAGGAGGTGGGGAAACTGAGGCACGATGGGGGGAAACAGGCAGGAGATGGGGAAACTGAGGCACGAGATGGGGAAACTGAGGCAGGAAGGTGGGGAAACTGAGGCACGATGATGGGGAAACTGAGGCAGGAGGTGGGGAAACTGAGGCACGATGGGGGAAACTGAGACACAATTATAGGGAAACGGAGGCATAACGACACCTTAAATTTGGGCTCAAACAGGCCAAAATCGGCGCTCTGAGCCCAGCTGCGTCCAACAAAGTCGCGCTCGACGGACTCACGCGGGTCCAGGTTACACCATAAATCTGGGCAATAAACCCCGTGTGAGCAGATCTGGGGTCACGGTGATTTACTCGAGCGGCAGATACGGATCCCTCTGTCTGCAGAGCAGATATGCTAATGAGATGGTAATGAGGAAAGGTCATCCCGTCCCTCGGGGGGGTCATTTCTCGCTAGATAATGGTTATGGGATTTATCGTTGCGCCCTCTGCTCTCTGAGTCAGCACACCGGGCTCCCTCGGGGGGGAAACTGAGGCACGGTGGGGGGATACCCCAAGGATCCCCATTTCATCCCAGTCCCCCCACTCCCAGTGTCCCCCAGTGTCCCCCCGGTGCTCCCATTATCGTTCCAGCTCCCCCAGCCCCATTATCCCCCCATTGCCCCCATTATCCCATTAACCCCCTATTATCTCCCACTACCCCCAGTACCCCCATTATGTCCCAGTCCCCCAACTCCCAGTGTCCCCCCAGTGCTCCCATTATCCCTCCAGCGCCCCCAGCCCCAGTATCCCCATTATACCCGCACTATCCCCCCATTATCCCCCCATTACCCCCCAGTGTCCCGAATTACCCCCACAGCCCTTTTAGCGCCCCCTGGCGGCGTGGCGGTGTCCTGAAGGCGGGCGGCAGCACCGCGCATGCGCAGTTTATGGCGGGGTGAGCGGCTCGGGGCGGGGGCGAGCCGGCGGCAACGCGCCTGCGCAGAGGAGGGGGGGAGGGGGCTGGTGGTGCCGCGCCTGCGCGGGAGGGTTTTAGCGCCTGCGCAGTGTGTGGCGGCCGATCCAGCGCCGTGGATGTGCGTGAGGCAGTGCTGAGGTGGTTCTGGGCCTCGGGGGGACCGTGGGGCAGCCCTGAGGTAACCATGCCTTCCCCCGCGTCTTGGGGAGGCTGGGGACAGCCCTGAGGTGAAATTGTGCCCTCCCCACCCCCGAGAAGCTATAGGGGGTAATCCCCCCTCCGGTAACCGCGGGGGCAGCCGTGAGGTAAATTTGAGCCCGCACCCTGGGGTAAGCATGGGGCTCACCCCCATTAACAATGGGGGGACATGATGCTCCCCCCCTCCCCATCCCAAGTGTGGGGCAGGCCTGGGATCCCCATGCCGGACACCTGTGGGGTGCTATGAGGATTCCCCTCCCTGCACAGTGACCCCCAATCCTGGGGTGCCCCCCAGTTACCCAGGAATACCCCTGGGTCAAAATAAAGCAGGCAGGGCTTTCTGCAGAAGCTGGGACCGTACAGGGGTTGGGTCTCGCTGTATTTACCTCGTCTGTTTCTGAGCCCAAGGCACAGCTGCCTGCAACAAAGAAAAGGCTTTTTTCTGCCTTTTGTTTCTGCCGCGGCTCTGCCAGTGTGACCCGGACCTTGGACACCTGGCTAAAGCCAAAAAGCCCCCGATGCCAGCGTGGGGCTGAGCACATCCAGCTCCGAAGGCTTGATTTTAGGGTGAAGTTGCCTGGGATTAACTTGGTGTTCTGTCCAAAGCAACCCCACAATTTGGTCGAGCTTCTTTGTAAAGTTCAGGAAGTGGATGAGAGCTGTGGGGGCAGAGTTCAGGAACAAAAATGTGCTGTTCTCAGCCCGAAGGTGATCTCATAAAGATAACAAACGCCGGTTATTTCTCTGCCCGTGAAACGCTGGTCTGTTCCACGTCGCATTGCATGTGTGTAGTGACTTTGCTTGTGGTGATTTGTCTACTAGAGAAACTGGCTGGCTTCTACGGAGAGCCTGGGTGAAGGAACATCGGGGCAAGATGGAATGCCACCTGCGAAAAGGCCCAGGTAAATTTAATTCTACTCCAGTGAATTTCTTCTGATAAGAGCTTTTTCCGTAACCTCGCGTTGTTCTTTGAAGAGCACGAGACACTTGGCACCGAGCCCCAGCGGTCGTTTCGGTTGCTGAGCCAAGGCCTTAACACCCAGAAAGTACTTTGTTGCTGGTTTTTTTCTCTAACCCCTAAGCCAGGAAACACGGTTACACAGAAAGCTGTTTTTTTCCTCCACTGCCTCCAGGTTTTTAGCCCAGGTCCTGTCCGTGGGGTCATGGCAGGTGTGGTGGTTGTGCTTCTTCGCTTGAGCTGGATGCTGGTTCCCAGGAGGACAGGCAATTACTCAAATCAGTATGATTTTGCTGCATGTAAAGGCTAAATAATTCCACTCTGGAGGCTTCTCATACTAATAAATAGGTCGCCTCACAGGTCTCCAATCGGGGACCTGAGCATGGCGCTGACTTGGGGCATGCCCACGCTTCTTTCCATCCAGGGTTGGTACTGTGGCTGCTGCGATAGGATGAGCTCAGGAATGAAGGCATAGCTGTCTGTGACCGAGCAGCTAATTCATCTAGGGAGTTGTCTCATAGAATTATAGAATTGTTAAGGTTGAAGAAGACCTAAAAGATCATCAAGTCCAACCATTGACCCAACGCCACCATGCCCGCTAAACCATGTCTTCCACTAACCTGAGTTATTTACGAGTTATGGAGGGCTGGAGAATAGTTTCTGGGAGGGAGCCCTGGTCTCAAGGTTGATCCAGTGATGTGGAATGAGGAGAAAAGAGGCTGGGAGATTATATTTAACTTGCTCAGGATAGAAACAAGTGGATTTATCAGCGTGGGAACAGAATGCCTCTTCAGAGCTGTCGCTTAGGACATTAAGACTTGGGTATTTGTTATTATTTTGGATTTCAGTCCCTAGGTTGCTGGTTGTGTTTTTATGCTTGCTCATTAGCATGAATACTCATTTATTCTTTGCACGTGAGGCTTGCAGTCCCAAAATTACAACCCATTTATTGCCACTAACAGTGAAAACCTCCTCAAGAAAAGGGTTAACCCGTCTGTTTTCGCAGTGGAGGGGAGGCAAAGCTCCATCTGTGCGCTGTCGGTTTCCTTTCCCCCTTCTCACTAAACATCATGTGTTTGCAGATAAAAACCATTCCTTCCAAATGAGCTGCCTCCCTGGGCTGCTGCTTCCATCCTCTGGGAAGCTGGAGCTGGTCCCCTGCTTCAGCAAAGCAGCTTGGTGTCAGGCAAGGCGTGATGAGGAGATGCACATCTACTTAATAAACGGCAAATTTAAAAGCACTGTGCAGGTGGAAAGCTAGGAAAATAAGGAAGAGGGGAGGAGGACGAAGGAGAATATAGCCCCACAGCTCTTTCAGAAGTATTCCTGGGCCATACTGGCTTCCCCAGTAACCGTCTCGGCAATGGACTCGATTGCCAAATGCATTGTGATTGTGTACCTCGTAACTGTGGGCATTGGGGACGTTGATCCGTGGAGCTGCGTGCTGTCTTTGAGGGACACCAAGCTGCTCCTTTCATGCTCTGTTTCATTAGGGAGGACCCTAATGTTGATTCAAAATTTAGGCAGAGGGCACCTCCCTTGTCCTCGGTCTTCATGACCCAAGACATCCTTTCATCTACGATGGTACCTACTTTCTCCTCTTGCAGGGAGCTGTTGCCAAACCTGAAAACCAAGAAGCCTCAGGACCTCGTTTTGGTGATCGGGACAGGAATCAGCGCAGCAGTTGCTCCTCAGGTCCCGGCACTGCAGTCTCGGAAGGGATTAATCCAGGCCCTCCTGGATGCTGCTAATGAGTTTGGTCTGCTGGAAGATGAAGAGAGCAGACGGTTTCAAGAGCGTCTCGATGCAGACGAGAACTTGGTTCACGTTGCCCACGACTTTATCCGGGAGCTGCCACCGGTGAGTGTGCTTGTAGGAGGGGTTTAGACTCTGATTAGGATTTGGCTTTTGGAAGTAGCCTAATTTGGTTCTCCAGCATGCCCCCAGCTCCAATGATCCCTTTATCTAGAAGGAACCACAAGTGCAGTTAACTGTGCCGGGTTCCTGAGGCATAACTCTGCTGTGGACACCAGCTTTTGGGTATTTCACTGGGAGTATGCTGGGGGGGGAGTACCTGGTACCAGAGATTTAAATATTGCAACTCTGATCTTAATCTCTCTCCCCTTCCCAGCGCACGAGCAGTGTTCGCACAAACTTTTTCGAAGAGTGTTTATACGAGGTGTTTGATGACCTGGAATCTAAAATGGAAGATTCTGGGAAGCGGCTGCTTCAGTCTGTGCTTCACTTGATGGAAAACGGGGCGCTGGTGTTAACCACAAACTTTGATAACCTGCTGGAACTGTACGCAGCAGAGCAGGGGAAGGGTCTGGAGTCTCTTGACCTGACTGCTGAAAAGAAGGTAAACGATGCTGATCTTTGTTAAACGTCAGGGCTGAGCTGGGACACCGCGGGACGGTGGCGGCTGCGGGATGTGCCCTCACACCCGTGTAAGGGGATTGTGCTGCTTGTAGTAATTTAATTGATGTCAGCCAAACTCCAAGCAGAGGCTCTGCCCGTTTGGGGCAGTGAGCAGAGGAATGAAGACGAACGCTGGTTTCTGAAATGCTGTGCTTGCTGGCTGACATCCGTTGCTCAGGAGGAGCCCTGAAGCCTGGTATTTCTTTGATCTCTGTCCTTGAAACTTCTGGCTTGGCCTTGCTGAAGCCTTGCTTCCACATAAGGCGTGGGTTGATGTTTCTAACCGACACGGGGAACTCCGTGCGAGACACAAAGCTGACCTTTCTATTTTTATAAGGTGCTGCTGAGTCCTTCTTGTGACGGAGCATTTTCGGGGCTGTAGCCTTCGAGGCTTCCCCCTTGCCCCGTGTCCTCTTTCTGAAATGGCTGCATGGCTCCTGCTGGCTCATTCCAGCTTCTTATGCCGTGCTCTTGTATTTGTAGCCATGAGCTTCGCGTGAGCTTCCCTCCTTTTGCCCCAGGTCTTCAGTCAGGCAGAAAATGAGGCTGTGAAGCCCTGAGCTCTTTGCCACCTGCCCACTTCATCTTCCCACCGTGGGTTTTACCGCTGGGTCCTTCTGTTTGCGTGTTAAACACGCGCCACGTGTAGGTGCTGCACGGTACTTGGTCTCTTTCCATTCTGACTCATTTCTGTGCTTCATGTTTCCTGCATGACCCCTTAATCTACAGGGCTGGAAGTACTTCCAGTGTTACAAATAAGCATTCTAATTATTGCGAGCTTAAACGAGCTAAGGTCCGCAGGAGTAAACTGAGAGCTTCGGAAGTGGCTTTCTGAAATGAAGGTCAGCTGTTGAGCTCCCTCAGAGCTTCTCAGAGCCTAGAGGAGCCAAGAAATAAACTCTGTAGGCGTGAGAAGCATGCTGATGTCATATTTATAGAGTTTTCCCCCTTTTTCTGCTGCGTCTGGTGTATTGATTCAGTCTCTCCCCATCACATTCGCCGTTCAACTGAAGCGTTGACCCAAACAAGCGCCAGAGGCTGCGATGTAGAGGGTGATGGACTCATTGAGATAAGATGAGAGGGAAGCTGCCTCTTTAAAACACTCCCCTGAAATGGTATTTTTAATAGCACTGTGGAAGCTAACGTGATGTGCTCGCTAACGTTTCTGGAGGGGTTTGTTTTGTGCAGGTGCTGGAGTGGGCGCAGGGGAAGAGGGAGCTCAGCGTCCTGCATATCTACGGCATTTACACCAACCCCAGCGGCATCGTGCTCCTCCCGGACGGCTACCACAACGTGCTGCGCAAAACAAAGGTCATGGTGAGCGAGGCAGCCTTCCCTTCTCTCTGCAGGGCATGCTGTGGGGTGCCAGACGTTGTCTATATACATATCCCCGTTCCCGGTGCGAGCTCCGGGCACAGACTCAGCTGAGTTTAAAGACTGGGCTTCGTACAGGGTGGTGGGAGAGTTCTTAATTTTGTGAAATAAGAGGAGAGATGGATTCTCTAGCCCTCTGAGTTGCAAAAACACCTCACCACGCTCGTGTTGAGGACGATGGAGTGATGACAGTCTCATCAGCAATAAGGCAGGTGCTGTCTCTTGTGCCTTGTGAAGTTAAAGCTTGCCTTGACTAAGAACCTCTTTCCCTTTTTTAAAGCGAGAGATTCAGAAGCTGTATGAAAATAAGTCGTTCCTGTTCTTGGGCTGTGGTCGGACTATGGCTGACACCAATTTTCTGGCCCTGTTTTTAGAGGCTGTGAAGCACAAGTCAGCCCTGGAGCACTTCATGCTGGTACGGAGGGGAGACGTGCCTGAATTTAAGAAGCTCCACGAGAACATGCTGGAGAAAGGCATTAAAGTCGTTTCCTACGGTGATGAATACGCAGACTTGCCCGAGTACTTTGAGAGGCTGGCGAGTGAGATCTCCACGCGGAGTCAAACAGGTAGAGGGTTTATGGGCTGTGTGGGATGGCTGTCTGCGTACATCCACCCTCGCCCCACTTAACTCGGGGATCCCGTGGGCTTGGGAGCACAGACAGTGTTAATAGCCCATTCTCTGCACTATATTATTCCTTAAGCTTTTTTGTTTCCTCAAAAAAATTGTCTGGGTTTACTTTTATGAAATCGCTGTGTTCCTTGCTCTCTCCTAGGTGTGCCTAAGAAGGGACGATAGCTCAACGGCTCTGCAGCTGCCCCACACCGAGATCAAAGGTAGGATTCTCCCGAGCTGAAGAGAAACTTTGCCCTTTGCGACTCGCCGGGAGCCCAGCAGCCTCTCAGGCAGGTTTTGCAGAGCCTTTACTGTCCTGCAGGATGCACCACCTGAGCACCAGACCCAGACTGCAGCGGGGGACTCCCTAGGACGGGCTTAAGCCAGAGCCAGTGTTACCAATACTCAAAAATCAAATAAAATTCAATCTTAATAAGATAGGTATACTGGGAAAAGGGGTACTGTGTTTGCTATAGAGTCTGTAGAGTTAGCCATAGGTTGTTAAATTTTAACAGGTTACCGTGGACACCCCGTTAGGTGAGTTACTGGACCTTTTGTGCTGTTAAGAGACCGTCATGGACACTAGTTGAATACAATAGGGTTAGCTGGACTTCTTGCTTTGGAACCAGCTAGAACTGGTCTTGAGGTTTGACCAAGAGCCAAGGTGCTAATACGCCTGCGCAAGAAGGAGAGGTGAAAAGTGCACAGCGAGGAAGACATACGGCCTTCATTGCGGAGACCCAGGCCCACGACCACCAGAAGAAAATACGCATGCGCAACTAGCAGGAGTTAAAGGCGGAGACTATGGAAATGATTTCTTGGAACTCATTATAATAAAGACCACCTTTTTGGGGAAAAGTTATGCATATGTATAGGAATTCTTAGAATTATAATGAATATGTAACATTTTACTACATAAATACAGAATGATTTCTCAAGGGAGGCGTGCACGGCTTTGGAGGGGCTACCCGTCGTGCTGCCCAGCGCTGCAATAAAGGTGTGCCTGCTTCTTAATGCTACATTGGTGTTAAGAGGTTTTATTCCCGATTTCGGTGACACCAGCAGGGGGCGGTGCTGGGCGGAAATAGGTTTTCAAAGCGACTCCTGCCTTCCGTTATCCTTTAGAGATGCTCTGAGGCAGCAGCAGGAGTTCTCCTATTTTTTCCTTCACTGATCCAGATCTTCCTTTTCATCTCCTGACAGGGTCGAAACCATGCTTCTACAGCAATGAACCATAGCGGTACTTGAAATTGATACAGGATACTCATTTAGAGCTGACTATGTTTCCTTAGGGCTATGCTGTTAGATAGAAAGGTTTTCCTGTGCTAGAATAAGAATTTTGAAGAAGTTGTTTGGTTTTGGTTGCAACAGGAGTGAGATTCGCTTTGGCAAATGGAAAACTCATGTCAGACATGAACTTCACTGTCCCCCAAAACCTCCAGGAGCTGTTGTGCAGGAAGATGTTCCTTGACAAGCTGAACAAAAGCAATTTGTGTCTACCTAACCTGTCAGTTGAGCTTTCCAGCTCTTTGCCAGTTATCAACAGTGTCTCTCTCTCTTTGCCTGTTGCTTCCATGATGTTTCAGTATTTTGTCAAAGTGGTCCCCATGGCGTAGATGAAAGTAGATGGTGAAGTAAGTACCTTTTGTCCCTATTGCTTTGGCAAGTGGAAGCCTTCAGACTTTCTGCTCATATTCTGACACTGACCATATCTGACCTCTGGTGTAATGTAAATCAGGGGCAGATTATTAGTTAGGTCAGAGGCTGTGTAGGAGCCACAAAGCTGAGGAGCCACAGGGCCACAGTAGATACAATGCAGACATTCAAGCGAAGCTGTCCTCGAGCAGTGTGGGCAGAGCAATCTGACAATCCATTGGGAAGTGCGGGAATATAAGGGAAGACTGGGGAGGAGGATTGTAAACACGCTCAAGTGACTTGCACCTGGGGTGTTGAAAAACACCTCTATTACACTACTAACTGTTGTTTAGCCTTGTGTGCTGGACAAGTAGAACATCCGCGTTCAGATAACATAGGCCTGCGATAAGACTCAGAGGCACCCAATCGTTCATGGCTGAGATTCCAGCCCTGCTGTGAGAAGATCAAAGCACAGCGGAAAACTGCCGCCTGCAAGAAACCCCCAATACCCAGGCGAAGGCAGCAGGCCCGAGATCTCGCTCTCTCTCTAGCAGGAACCGAGCTCCGCGGTGCCTGCGTCCCCGCTTGCGTGCCTTTGCCCCGGGTGCTGCTTCAGAGATCCCCCGGTTTGCGAGGTGACGGGAATAAATTTGCTCTTTGCATTTTATCTGTGGTTTTGTGGCTGTTCCTGCGTCCTGCCTGTGTCGGCTCACACATTTTGGCGTAGTCAGCAGGATCCAGGAACAGCCATGCCATGGCTGAAAAAGAAGTCGGGGACTGGGGAGGCCGTGTCGGTGACTCCCCGCATGCCGGAATGGCCCAGTACTGAGGAATGGGCCCCCGTGGCCACTCCTGGCTCTGCTGGCTCCACCAGAGCATGGCCTGAAATAGATGACGGGGTGGTGGTTACCCCCCAGGCAATTGACACGGCTGTGCGCAGGTTGCCATGGAAAACGGCATCAGGTTCTTCTCGCAAATTAGCTGGAGATTGGGATGGTTGTTAGCTACTGGTCTTAGAGCTTTTCACTGTGAAAATGTTGCATTACGGAGTAGAGTGAGGGAATTAGAGAAGGAAGTCGGGACTTTACAGGATGCAAAGGTGATCGCGCAAGAAGTAATTACTACTCAAGCAGAGCGGTGCTGTGGGTTGCAAGATAAGGTAGAGCGGTTAGTAGCACGTATTGCTAATAAACGAAGGGTTAAATATGGAAAAAGTAAGGTTTCGATTTCCCAAGTTCGTGCTCTCACCACAAAACCGTCATGGGATCCCGAGGAGTGGGATGGAAATATTCAGAGTGAATCCTCGGACTCTGAGATTGAGTCTGAATTTGATCCGGACTTAAAAGGCAGGGAGGTGGTGGAAGCATGACCCCTCATACAAATGATGGGGCAGCAGGAACGAGAGGACGGGGGAGTGCAGGTCACACGTACTTACACTCCAAAAGAGTTAAGGGAATTCTTAGGTATCTACCAGCAGAAGAGCGGGGAAAGCATACTGGCATGGATTTTGCGAGCTTGGGACACTGGAGCTGCATCTATTCATTTATTAGCAGCTGAAAAAGATTTATTGAGCCCTATGGCCCATGATGATCAGATCCAGGAGGGATGTGCTCAGTTGCAAAGTGTCAGGGGTCCCGGTGGGCGAGCCATTATTGCACCTACACTGTATCAGTGGTTGAGTGCAGCAGTTTTAACAGCACATGCAGAACCTGTTGAATTAGTGTCGTCCCTTGTAAGCTGGTGCACATGGGAAGAAGGTATTAATTTGGTGCGGCAGCTGGGGAATGATCTTGTACAAGCCGATATCCCACGATCAGAAACAGACGGGATCACAACATCAGAAATGTTTTGCAGATGGCAAAAGTTAGCGTTTAAGCGAAAAAGCCGACTACCCCCAGCCCCACCACCGACCCCGCGCCCACCCTCCGCCCCGCCTGCCACCGCAGCGCACGACACTACTTGGCAAATGCCCAAACAGCAGAACGGAAGGTTTGGCCCCAAAATCGCCGCCACTGCAGCCTCTTGCCGTGGGGGGACCGACGCCCTTCTGTTCCTTTGACTATGACGTGGCGGTCTGGGGGGGGTTACATGTATTAGCTCTGGTGGATACTGGAGCTGAAGTTACTGTATTGCACAGTAATATTCATAATAAAGACACCACATCACAGGTCTCTGGATTGGGGGAAATCTGAAGAAAGCACGATAAGCCTTACCTGTGGGATGGCTGGGGACATGTACCCTAGGAGCCCTGGTCCCCAATCTGACAATAATTAATAGACTGGACGAACAAAATGGATGGATAGGAGCAAGGACCTTCTTTAAACGCGTTAAAAGGACTCACAATGCCATTGCAGACCGTCCTTATAAATTCCACAGTTTCATCAGATGGTTCCTCCCTTGGCTCGGAGCGAGTGATTTAGAAAAGACAATCGTAAATATATCTGCTGTAACCGAAAATACTGAAAATAGAACTATGGATGCCATACAGGCCTCACAGATCGAAGTGTCTAGTTTGTCCAGAGTAGTACTACAAAATCAAATGGCCCTTGATTTACTGCTGGCTTCACAAGGGGGTGTTTGCACTGTGATCAATACCAGTTGTTGTGTGTATGTGGATCAGACTGGCAGAATATCCACAGATTTAACAGAGATTTGGAAACAAACTAAAGTTCTACATGAGGTAACTGAAGATAACACCTCGTGGGGATTTGAGGAAATTTGCAACAAACTTACATCATGGTTACCAGACTTAACATGGTTGAAAAGTTTGTTCATCATCTTTATCTCAATCCTTGTCGTTCAGATACTTGCTTGTATCATGATTCAATGTTGTAATTGCTATAGTCAATTATGTTTGAAATGGCAATATAATAGGGTGATATAAGTCTTTTTGATGAAATTCAAAAATCCTTAAGAGAAGGGGGGATTTGATACCTCAAACAGTGGGACCCTAGAAAATCATTTATAGAATAGGAGCTTCTGTAATTGCTGAGACACGGCCAAATGACACAAACCGGATCCTAGACAATGGACAGGGAGGAAACCTATACCACGCTTAAGGAACCATACCAGCTTAGACAGGTTAAGAAGAAAAATGAACTGACAAGTGAAGCAACCGGGTGTGATACACCGAGCGGCACGTGGGCATCCCTGAGTTCACCAAAAGGACACAGGAGTGACGGCCACCAGAGGGGCCTGACGACCCCCAAAGACCACCAGGGTACAAGACTGCCCATGGCCAGTGGGTGTTAACTTATGTAAATAGTTCCAATAAATGATTTAAATACGTATGAGATTCCCGGGAAATGTGATGTAGATGCATGATGATATGACAATATAAGGAGTGCTGGCTGGAACTGAGGTTGAGCACGATCGGTGCAAATATCCCCGTGCTCCCGGCGCTGCAATAAAGAATGCCTGCTTTCTAAAACTTAAAAATAAGTCTTAGAGACTTTATTTTCCGACTTTTTCGGTATCACAGTCTTGTTAAAGTTCAGCTGCTTTTTTAGCCCCCTTTCCATTTTGCCTTAATGAACCCCGTTAGCACCCTGAAAAAGAACTCTGCTATTTAACATTAAAAACAAAAACATTTAAATTGTAGGAGTTTTCTTTGGCTGATACACGTGTAAAGATGGAAACTGGTTAAGTTGAAGTTGTTCTGCCGTATGGTTGACCCTTCACCACCAAAGGTGCTGAGAACCCCTCGTTTAAATTGAAAGTGTTAGTTTCTGTATTTGAGAATTGAAGGCAGTGGGTTTAAATGAGGAAAGCAGAACACAATGGAGAACATCTGTCACTAATTATGAGGTGACATAAATACAAACCTGCATTTCCAGCATTTCATTTGCCATTTCCCGCCACTCTATTTCTCATCAAAAGCCTCAAGTGTTAAATCTGGGGTTTCTGAAGTGAATGCTCATGTTGCATCTTGTCATATGTGGGCAAAACTATCTACTTACATTTCCTCCTTCAATTCCTGGGGTTTCAGAAAGACTCAGATCCCATTTAAAGTACTTTTTCATTCCTGTGTGCATCATTCCATCGGGATCCTTCAGCCCAGACGCATCAATCCATTGAAAGCATTTAAAGAGCCAAGTTACTTAAGTTTTTTACGTGTTATTCTGAAGGTGAGCACTGCAAAGTCTCTGGGAACTTGTTTACATTTTCTTCAAGCACCAAGAAAACCAAAGTACTCTTCCTGGCTCTTCTCTGAGTTGCATTACTACAGCAGATTGCCCTCCAGGCTGTGACTGTCTCTGGAGTGCTGTGGTGCTCCAACAGCAGCACTTGCATTCGGTGAGAGTGGATTCCATCAAGTCTGCAGAGCAGCTCTTTACCACATTTTTCAGCTTCCTAAATTTTGATTCATGTTATTTTCTGCTGATTTTAAGACCAGAATTGACTATGCGAACCACATGAAGTTCATCAAGGCCAAGTGCAAGGTCCTGCATGTGGGTTGGGGCAATCCCAAGCACGAATCCACGCTGGGCGGAGAATGGGTTGAGAGCAGCCCTGAGGAGAAGGACTTGGGGGTGATGGGTGACGAGAAGCTCAACACGAGCCGGCAATGTGCGCTGGCAGCTCAGAAAGCCAAGCGTGTCCTGGGCTGCATCCCCAGCAGTGTGGCCAGCAGGGCGAGGGAGGCGATTCTGCCCCTCTGCTCCGCTCTCCTGAGACCCCCCTGCAGTGCTGCGTCCAGCTCTGGGACCCCCAACAGCAGAAGGACACGGAGCTGTTGGAGCGAGTCCAGAGGAGGCCACAAAGACGCTCAGAGGGCTGGAGCCCCTCTGCTATGGAGACAGGCTGAGAGAGCTGAGGCTGTTCAGCCTGGAGAAGAGAAGGCTCCGGGGAGACCTTCTAGCACCTTCCAGTGCCTGAAGAGGACCTACAGGACAGCAGGAGAGGGGCTTTTACAAGGGCATGGAGTGACAGAACAAGGGGGAACAGTTTTAAACTGAAAGAGGGGAGACTGAGATGAGATATTAGGAAGAAATTCTCTGCTGTGTGGGTGGTGAGACCCTGGCCCAGGTTGCCCAGAGAAGCTGTGGCTGCCCCCTCCCTGGCAGTGTTCAAGGCCAGGTTGGATGGGGCTTGGAGCAACCTGGTCTAGTGGAAGGTGACCCTGCCTGAGACAGGGGGGTTGTAACTAGATGATCTTTAAGGTCCCTTCCAACCCAAACCATTCTATGATTCTATTAAGACTAGTCTTATCTCCTTGTTACCATGGGTCCTTCAACTTCATCCAGTTAGCCTGTTACGAGGCCAACATCTTGGCTTTAGAAGCAGCATGTTGTTCTAAGGATATCCAGAGATGGAGAATGCTCAGATTCTTTTCATAGCTTTTGCCAGTAATTAACCTCTTTTCCCATAATTAAGCAGTGATGACTAATTTTTAATTTAAATTAGCTTTGCTTAGGATTCAGCTCTTGATCCTTATAATCCTTCTGCATGATTACACAGCCTTTCCTGTCTGATATTTTCTTTCCAGGGCAGTATTTATGCACTGTAATCAGATCTTTTCTAAATGTACTTTTTCAAATGAGCTGTTAAGATCTCTCTTGTCTGGTCTCTCACAGGAAAGGATTTTCTCCGACTCTCAAATAGTTTTTGTAGTCCCTCTGTCTTCCCAATGCCTTTAGAGAACTTTGATCCCAGAAGTGGACACATCATTCCAGCACTGATCTCTATCAATATCTCTATCATTTTTTCCCACAAGAAAATTAAACACCTATTCAAGTTCTACAGTCAAAACATAGCAATAGTTAACCTCGACTGTAGTCTGAAAGTCTGCACTATATCCCCGGAGTGTCACTGAAATAGGCACAGCCTCAAGCTGCACCAGGGGAGGTTCAGGTTAGACATTAGGAAAAATTTCTTCACAGCAAGGGTTACTGGGCAGTGGAATGGGCTGCCCAGGGAGGTGGTGGAGTCACCATCCCTGGAGGGGTTTAAGAAAAGACGAGATGTGGCACTTAGTGCCATGGTCTACTTGACACAGTGGTGTTAGGTCAAAGGTGGAACTCGATGATCCCAGAGGTCTCTTTCAACCTAGTTGACTCTGTGATTTCCAACCCAGTGTCATCTGTGTTTGTTCCAAACAAAGCCCAACCCTATGGCAGCTTAGGAGCGCCTGTGTGGTTAATGAGAAGAAACTAAGCCAACCAAACCCGCCTGAGATCAGTTTATTGCTCCAGAATAGCTCAGGGAAGGACCCTTGTCAAATGCTCCCAACTGCTTTGAAGTCAAATGGGTAAGGAAGCTGTCAGTTTTCAGCTAAAAAGGATTTTTAAAAAGTTTCCATTTATTTGAGAAGGAAGCATCACTACAGGAAACTTATTTTCAGTGTAGTTTGTAAATCAATCAGTTCATGTGTCATCATTTCTAAATGCACACGGTTGTGCTTTTGTGAACACAGCAGTTGCCTGTCCAAATAAAGCACAGGCACATCAGCCCTGAAACACCAACTCTGCCCCTCCTGTCAGTAACTTTAAAAATGCCAAACTCCCCAAAACCCAAATCAAAACACCAGTCCAAAACACCAGCCATAAAAGGAACCCACCACTTTGTCTAGAGAAAATAAACCGCTCAAATTAGTGAAATAAAGGTGTTTCTCATGACAGAGTAGCCTATAAAAACGGAGAAAACCCATTTCTTGTATTTTATTAGACCACAGGCCATACTATCCAAAGTAGTGTGGGAAGGGTGAGAATTTAATACTATTCTCCTTGCTGTCAGTCCAAAACCAATTTGTAACAATGATGAAAACATGGATGCAGAGCACAATCCTGTGATTTTTTTCTCCATTGCAGCCACACTCCTCCCTCCCAGCTCCCCCTGGAACAGCTGCCGGAATGAAGTCCTCAGGCCACCGGTCAGTGTTGGGCTGCAGTGGTCAGTGAGAGCTGAAGGGCAGGTTTTCCACATGTGAAAACGGTAACTCTCGTCTTCTCCCTTTTTCAGTATATTGAATTATATTGTGCCACCAGCAGCAGATAAGCCGACACTAGTAAAACATGATCAGAAAGAACCTCCAATCACTGCTTCTTGTGTCTTGGGTTGTTCAAAAATGTAAATAAAATTTCACAATGTAAACTGAACAGCTCTCCTCGAGAGGTCACTACATTGATCAGAAGAGAGATTAAAACCCTGCCTTGGAAAAAGCTCTTGTCCTTTATTACCTAATGGAGTGGAAGTATTCAAGGGAGCAGTTTTACCAGACTCTGGAGAAAAAATCTACATGCCCAAGAGGATTCCTCACTACAGTTACTCATTCCTTCTCTCTATGTTTAGGAAAGCACATACAACATCACTGTATTGCTAACGGAAAAGTTCTTGAAAACGTGCCTTTGGAGAGGAACACCCAGATCTGGAAAAAGAGACCTTCCTTCCCTTGCAAGTCTTACTTGAAGATTCAACTTCCCTTCTTTTCAGAACGTTTTCTACCGAGCTCTGTTAAAAAGGAAGCCTGATGGAGTATTCTGAAGCTTCGTGCCCCATACGCCACTCTTTTTCACACGTGGGAAAACAGGCCTGTGCTCTCTCATGGCGGGCACAGCCACGATCATTCTGCGGTTTTTCAGAAGCAAACAAGAAATTAGGAAAGCTCTCTACTGGAGTCTGGCATTGAACAGTCCAGTATGACCAGTAACTGAAACACAACAGTACATAAACTATTAACTAGTTCTCCTGTTGTGTTAGGAAGCAGTTATTCTAGGGCCTGCGGGCCACGTAAAGAAGGTGACAGCACTCCTTTCTACTGAACAGTTATCAAAAGCAGCAAATAGGTAATTAATGTACTATTTAGTACCTTTGCCCAAGGGCCATCTTCCAGTGACCCTACATTCTTGTGTCTTTTCTTTTTCCTTTAAATTTCTACTGAATTATTTCCTGCCAGTCCCTCCAATCAGTCAAGTAGAAACAACATCTCCATGGAACTTGTGTACAGCCCTAAGATAATACTGCAGGAGAATGGCGGGGGGGGTGTAAAAAAAACCCAAACAAAACACAAAAAACTAGAGCCAACCCCCAGAACCAACAGTCAATGTATTAACTCCCATTTCAAACAGAAGACTAAACAAAACTAACACAAAGCAGGTGGGAAAGGGGACAGAGAATAGGGGGAAAAGGCTCATCTCACTGCTGGAGTGCTACATTGAAATTACAGTGGTTTCCCAAAAGCCGAGAGCTTTAACTAAAAATTCAGCCAGGAAGGATCACAGTTGTGCTTGACGGTGCAAAAGCAATGGCCATGGCTCTGCATTTCTGCAGCCTCGACGGACAAATACCAACCACTGATCCTCGTGGTTACCGAAATACTAATAGTAACCCAGAAAGGATCCACCTCCTTGCTTGGGCTGCAGTAGCAGCAGGACAGCAGCACAGGTTTGCACGTGTACAACGACAGCTAACATAAGAGCAAGAGCATGAAGAAATATTCCAAGTATAAGCTTTTGTGCATCCTCTCACAAAAAATCTTAGCTCATTTTAATTTTGCTGCTTTCCTGTTCAGCAATAACTGGCAAGCTTTCCAGGGATTTATTTATGATCCATCATAAATGGATCATAAATTATTTATGTCTGTCATTGCTTTTTTAAGTTCTTTATGTTCAGTCTTGAGTTCCGTTTCCATCTCTTCCGTTCTCACTTTCCAAGCTCAGTTTTCCCCAACCGTGTTGTCTAAACTCACACACCGCTCTTCTGTGCTTTAAGGAGCATCTCCTTCTCGGAGTGCAGACCCTGTCTTGTCTGCCACAGACCGTCCGCTTCATTTTTAAGGCTCTATGTATATTTGTGAGATCCAAGTGTTTGCCTAGGGCTGAATCTCTCTCTGCAGCCGGAGCTGACCCTTCTTGCAGTAGCGCTCTCTGATCTCTGGCCAGACCCTCACAAGAACTTCCAGCAGAGCCAAGCCCCGTTCGCTCTCCTCTCGCCATGTCCCCGCAGGAGCAAGGGGCGTGGGAGGACAGAGGCTGCTGGGGCCACCCTCCACACTCTTTCCTCCAAGGGCTTGCGGACAGCCCTGCCTCCTTCCCGGGCATCCTGCCCACAGCTCTTGCGGTACCTGCACACGGAAGGTCTGAGCCATCTCCTTGTGCACCTCGTAGGAGAACGTCCCCAGGAGAGTTTCTGCCGTTGCCTCACCCCCTCCCTCAAGGACAAGAGACACAGGGAGCGGGTCAGGCTCGAGCAGGGCGCCAGCAAAAGGGCGCGCTGAGGCTGACCCCGGGAACCCTTCCCCACCTCCCCGAGATCCTTGGAAAGGCCAGCAGTTGCCAGGGGCAGGACGGGGCCGAAGCCAGAAAGCCATGACCATCCGTGGCAGGGCAGCCAAAGAGCCAACAGAGCTGCCTGTCTGGCCAGCAGCAGAGCCCTCGCCGTGCCTGCGGGCTGCGATCCTGCTCGGGAATGAACGTGAGCCCACGGGCAGCAGGGCGAGGTGCAAGTGTTTGTACAAAGCCTCTGGGCTCCACCGCCTTTCCCAAACCGACAAATAAACACCAAACTCGTTCGTTTTGATGAGAACGCCTTTAAAAAATTACACTTGAGGCACAAGATCAGCTGGGGACCTAAACCAGCTTCTCTGGGGAACTTTTAAGCTTGCTTTGGGCCAGGAGAGCCCCAGGCTGCAAGCGTGGCATCCCAGTGTGCACTGGCAGGGAGGGGGAGTCCTCCCCACCCCCCGGGCTCTAAATGATCCCTGAGTCAGTTTTTGTTCTGGGAACACACCACTTAACGCTGACATTTCCCTCTCTCCCCCTTAATCCCTTTTAAAACCTGATTCTAGTTAATCAGATGCTTCTCCCTCTAACAGATGCCCACCAAAGGCAGCAAGAAAAAAGCCATCAAGAACTTAAGATAACTTATCTACCGTCACATTGGGGAGCTCCACCCTGCGAGTGGGGGAAGGTCAAGGCGTATCCGTGCACTAAACAGGTCAGAAAACAGTTGCGTGTCAGCTCATCCCGTCCCCAGCACGGTCAGCAATACAGCACCGCAGGCGCGGGCACCGCAGGCGCGCGCCCCGCAGACTGCAGCACCGGGCGTGTTCACGTCGATGCCCCTTCTTGTTGGCTCCACAGGAAGGCTGAAAAGTTTCCTATTTCCAACAGGATAATCACACACCCCCCCGGGTTTGTGTCTCGATTGAAGAGAGGATTTAGCTTTGTGTGCTCGCTCTCCTGAGATCCTCTGCAGAGGGAGGGCTTAAAATGGGGGGATTTGGTTAAATCCCCCTGTGGATCCCTGCTGTGAGTGATCCCAGCGTGATCCCAGATCTCTGGTCTCCATTTCGGCCCCCGGACGGTGCCTTTCATGCAGGTTTAGCCAGACTCCACAGCACAAACCCAAGCGCAGCGGATCGCAGACCCGCTCTCCCAGGAGATCAGGGCCATCTTTCCCCATCGGGGCCACCACGGCAGCAAACCCACCCCAAAGGGCGAGGACCTGCGACGCCAACGCACGCGAGCATGAGCGATGCCGATCATGAACCACAGCAGGGAAAACCTTCCGTGATGGGAGTTTGCTGTGGACGAGGTGGGAAGGGGATGCTTATTCCTGCAGTTCTAAAAGTCAGGTGGGGACAACAGCGGGTTCAGGCATCGGCGTGGTGCCCCCTCGGTCTGTGCCGTGGCATTTGAGCCGGTTTCTGGTGCAGGGGGCAAGCGGGTGAGCCCCTGGGCATGCCTGAGCAGGGAGGCGGGCGGGCTGCTGCTCCCCATCCTTTCCTTACCGGGCCCGGGTGGCTTTTCGTTCCCGCTGGCAGCAGGAGATAAAAGGTTCGAGGGAAGGAGAGCCCCAGGACGGACACCTCTGCCAGCCTCGGAGGGCAGCCGGGAGGTGCCGTCCCTCCCCGTGAGCAGCTTTGGCGGCTCTCAAGAAATTCAGGAAGGGGTTTTCTTCTCGAGTACAGCCCCTGAGCCATTTTCTCACCACTTCCCTCCCCTCAAAGCTCCCTTCCCCAGAAGGGGGTTCATTGCTGCAGGCCGAGCCCTGCACGCACGCCGGTACCTGCATTTGGGGGGTGTTTGCCCCCCCGCGGTTTCGCAGTGAAGATCGTGGCTTTCAGTTCTCATCCCCCCGCTTTGCTGCCGCAGGTGCCTTTGTGTCTGTCTCAGTGACAGGGAATAAATAAACTGTATTCAAAAGCCCCCCAGGGCGTTTCCAGCCTTCTCTGCCGATTTACTTTCACGGCCCCTGGGTCCCCTGCGCTGGGGGAGCGGTCTGGGGGGGTCCCCGCCCTTGGGGTCAGTGGGGGGCCCGTGCCCACACGTGCGGGTCCCCTGTGGTGGGTGAGCTTGGGGGGGTCCCTGCTCGATAACTGGGGTTGGCGGCGGGGTGCAGCACCCGGACACTTGGGTCCCCTGGGGGAGGTCTGGGGGGTCCCTGCCCTACATCCAGTGTCAGTGGGGGACGCAGGACCCAGGCGCCCGGGTCCCCGGCCCCCCATTACCCCCCTCCACCCATGCCCCCACCCACTGGAATCGGGGGAAAAGGGCCAAAATCAGGAAAAATCGACCCAAAAGGGCTGAGGGGCGGCCCCCCCCTCCTCATAAACCCAGCGATGCGTCCCGCTCCTCCCGGCAGCGAGCGGGGCCGTGTGGGCACACGCGTGTGCAATGGGGGGGGCTGTCGCGCGGGGCCCCGAACCCCCGCGGGATGGGGTGGGGGTGGGGTCACACGGGGGGTGCACGAGACCTCGCGTGGGGTGGTCGCATGGGGGAGGGGGCACATGGGGCTCCCAGAGGGATCCCACTGGGGGGAGGGGGTCACACGGGGGGGGCACAAGGGCCTCGCACGAGAAAGAGGAGAGAGACTATGAGAGAGAGGAAAAGAGAGATCACCGCCCTTGGATCCAGCCATGTGAGCTGGCTGTAGAGTTGGTAAACCGCTTGCAGGGCTGCTCTTCCGGTAAATGGGGGGGTGGGAGCGCGCACCAGCATCGCAAGGGAGAAGGTCTAAATACTTTAGGGCATTTGCATGCGAGATAGGAGAGGGTGGTAACATCCCTCTTGTCTCCCCCCTCCACTTGCTTCTCACTGGGAACGCCTGCACACTGTAGTCCTAGATTGTTCTCAAAATGAGTCGGTGGTCCCCCAAGGGGTGTCTGGTGGTCGTGATCCCCCCTAGTTGTGGTGTCCGCTGTATGACCCCGCTCTGCACAAGCGTGGTTCACGCCTTGCAAAGTTGTTGCACATGTAGGCTGGCCCCAAGGAAAAGGTACCATGCGGCCTCCGCAGGACTTCTCTCTTCCTCCAGCCAGAGCAGTAAATCACACCAATGAAGGCACAGCAAAGGTATTGTTCTCTTCCCAAGGCCCTTATCTCTTGCCAGACTTGCAGGCCTCTGTAGCACCCATCCCCTCCTCCAGCCAGAGTTGTCAAACAAGTTGTTTAAGGCATACAAAGACCCTGTGACTTAAACTCTTGTTTGTATGTCCCCTAAGTCACCTGGGCCAGTTGGTAGTTCCAGGTCCTCGTCAGTAGTGGTGATTTTTACAGAGCGGATAGAGGGAGAGGAAAGAGAAGAGGCAGAAGACAGTAATCGAGTGACCATGCATGGCACGATAGCCATGCCGAGCATCATCAATACAATCTCAATCAACAAAGTGATTCCAATGTGTGTCTCCATTTTCCCCACCCCGTGAGTCCCAGAGATTTTAATCTGGATGTGATCCTGGACCCAGGAGCCAGTCCATCAAACCAGTCTTTTGGTTGCATTGATTGGAATAATTCAGCCATTCCGTCCGCAGTCTCCTTCATCTTTGCACGAGCTTCGTCTATAGAGGTAGAGGCGTTGTGGATTGTAACACATCATTCTCCTTCGCTGAGATGTAACATTCCACATGCTCCTTCAACAATAACATGTTTAGTGCTAACCTGTTTTGAAGGGTCATTTTAGAGACTGGTTGTACTTGCTGATTCAAATCTCCAAAAGCATATCTGGTCCAATTGCTCAGGACATGCATCTGCTGGGTTATGTTTTCCAGAACAAATTGATGCCTCTTAAGGTTCTGTAAAATTTAAAATGGTTATTTGAGGTATAGGAGACATATTGCAGGTAGGGTCCTGTTTTCTCCAGCCCTTTGGAGGGGTATCCTCAGCAAGTACACATGCCTTGAATTAAGGTCCTTGATCTTGCCCCCCCCACACACACATTCTGACAAAACCTTGTATTAAGCATTAAAATTCTTTTCTCCACAATCTACATAACTGATTAATTAGATTAACAAGATACAAAAGTTCCCTCCCCAAAACACCTTGTGCGATGACGATAAATGCATGTTATAAAGATACATAAACAAATGATTGCACAAGTGATTAATAGGTCTAGTATCAGCATTCATTTAGCATTCTGTCGTCCGGTCCTTTTCCTCTGCGTAGTTCCTGAAAGAGAGAAGAGAGCAGGACTCGGCCCAGCACAGAGCCGGTTGTTAAAAAGGAGGAACAATCCACCGAGTATCGATCTTGTGCTCTTTGCCATGGGCATCGGTGGCCCCGATTAGCTTCTTACCTGGGAAAATGCCGTTACGGGTGGCAACGTCTGGAGTGCTGACATTTGTGCCCCAGTGTCCACAACAAAGGTAACAGGAGTTTTAAAAAGGCCAAGGGGAAAGGTGATCATCATATCTCCTCACTTATTCTCGGTGAGCCCTCTTACGTGTATCCATTGGCCGTCCCCTGGCCCCCTCACTGGGGACGGTACCACAGGTTTCCTGGCTCTGAAACGGTTAAATCAGTAGGTCTTGGTTCGGGAGGGGCTGAAGGGGTCAGGCCACCGGGTCCCTCAGGGGGATTACCTTCTGGGGGTGGCTCTGGTCCCTTAACCCTATCTCAGTTACGTGCTAAGCTTTCCAAATGGCTGGTAGGTAACCCGTCCATTATTTCTCTAGGAATTCCCTTAGAGATCCCCCCTGCCCACAAGCTGTATTCAGTTTCTGTTTCTTGGGGTCCCCGGGAATATTTTTGCTGAACTTTTGCCAAATCTGTAAATTAAATTAAATTAAACCAAATTAATACTGGAAGATAATGGTGGCTGTTTGCTGCTTTCCTGCACCCTTTCTCCACCCCCGCCGCCTTCAAGTGCCTCTTGATCCCGGTCTGAAGTGCTACACTGAATAATACAAAACTCTCTTTACGATGTCTTGTAGCTCTGTATCGCAGATGTGCTACAGTGCAATAAATCAAAAGCTGTCTGTTAAGAGACATAATTTATGTAAAATAAACTTCATAATTTGTTCTCCGTGTGTAAATAACTTGCCTCCAGGCAGGACATATTTCCTGCTTGGAGGGGAAACAAAACTGCCTGTGTGAGGTCGTTAAGAGGGCATGTAAATCACACACCAGCCAAAAGTGAAGTGAAGAGGCCTTTAATACAAGCTTTGACATATAAAATACAGTATAAAGACCGGACTAGAAAACTAGAGCTTCAAGGAAGAAAATGCTCAAGTTTCATGTTTTTAATTCAAAGTACACAATACAAAAGCACTAAGTATGAAATTAGAGGAGGCTGCAGCTCCCCCGGGGAGACCATGCTCCCAACCGTGATAACAAAGACAATTAATTAGGATGTTAAACCAGGCGTCTGTGCGAGGAGGCTCTGCCCGGGGCCTGCAGTGTCCCGGCTCAGCTCCATGCGTGTGGGCAGCAGCTCGACAGCACTGGGCTTTGCTCCTCGCCTAGACTGGCCTTCAACCACGTAAGCCTCCCTGGGAGCTGCTGGCTCTGGCTTAAGCCCGTCCTAGGGAGTCCCCCGCCGCAGTCTGGCTCTGGTGCATCCTGCAGGACAGTAAAGGCTCTGCAAAACCTGCCTGAGAGGCTGCTGGGCTCCCGGTGAGTCGCAAAGAGCGAAGTTTCTCTTCAGCTCGGGAGAATCCTACCTTTGATCTCGGCGTGGAGCAGCTGCAGAGCCGTTGAGCTGTTGTCCCTCCTTAGGCACACCTAGGAGAGAGCAAGGAACACACAGCGATTTCATAAAAGTAAACCCAGACAATTTTTTTGAGGAAACAAAAAAGCTTAAGGAATAATATAGTGCAGAGAATGGGCTATTAACACTGTCTGTGCTCCCAAGCCCACGGGATCCCCGAGTTAAGTGGGGCGAGGGTGGATGTACGCAGACAGCCATCCCACACAGCCCATAAACCCTCTACCTGTTTGACCCTGCGTGGAGATCTCACTCGCCAGCCTCTCAAAGTACTCGGGCAAGTCTGCGTATTCATCACCGTAGGAAACCACTTTAATGCCTTTGTCCTGCGTGTTCCCACGGAGCTTCTTAAACTCATGCACGTCTCTCCTCCGTACCAGCATGAAGTGCTCCAGGGCTGACTTGTGCTTCACAGCCTCTAAAAACAGGGCCTGAAACATGGTGTCATCCATAGTCCGACCACAGCCCAAGAACAGGAACGACTTATTTTCATGCAGCTTCTGAATCTCTCGCTTTAAAAAAGGGAAAGAGGTTCTTAGTCAAGGCAAGCTTTATCTTCACAAGGCACAAGAGACAGCACCTGCCTTATTGCTGATGAGACTGTCATCGTTCCATCGTCCTCAACACGAGCGTGGTGAGGTGTTTTTGCAACTCAGAGGGCTAGAGAATCCATCTCTCCTCTTATTTCACAAAATTCAGGACTCTCCCACCACCCTGTGCGAAGCCCAGTCTTTAAACTCAGCTGAGTCTATGCCCGGAGCTCGCACCGGGAACGGGGATATGTATATAGACAACGTCTGGCACCCCAAAGCATGCCCTGCAGAGAGAAGGGAAGGCTGCCTCGCTCACCATCACCTTCGTTTTGCGCAGCGCGTTCTTGTAGCAGTCCGCGTGGAGCATGATGCCGCTGGGGTTGGTGTAAATGCCATAGAAATGCAGGACGCTGCGCTTCCTCTTCTCCTGCGCCCACTCCAGCACCTGCACAAAACAAACCCCTCCAGAAACGTTAGCGAGCAAATCACGTTAGCTTCCACAGTGCTATTAACAATACCATTTCAGGGGAGTGTTTTAAAGAGGCAGCTTCCCTCTCATCTTATCTCCTCAATGAGTCCATCAGCCTCTACATCGCAGCCTCTGGCGCTTGTTTGGGTCAACGCTTCAGTTGGACGGCGAATGTGATGGGGAGAGACTGAATCAATACACCAGACTCAGCAGAAAAAGGGGGAAAACTCTCTAAATATTACATCAGCATGCTTCTCATGCCTACAAAGTTTATTTCTTGGCCCCTCTAGGCTCTGAGAAGCTCTGAGGCAGCTCAACAGCTGACCTTCATTTCAGAAAGCCACTTCCAAAGCTCTCAGTTTACTCCTGCGCGGACCTTAGCTCGTTTAAGCTCGCAATAATTAGAATGCTTATTTGTAACACTGGAAGTACTTCCAGCCCTGTAGATTAAGAGGTCATGCAGGAAACATGAAGCACAGAAATGAGTCAGAATGGAAAGAGACCAAGTACCGTGCAGCACCTACACGTGGCGCGTGTTTAACATGCAAACAGAAGGACCCAGCGGTAAAACCCACGGTGGGAAGATGAGGTGGGCAGGTGGCAAAGAGCTCAGGGTTTCACAGCCTCATTTTCTGCCTGACTGAAGACCTGGGGCAAAAGGAGGGAAGCTCACGCGAAGCTCATGGCTACAAATACAAGAGCACGGCATAAGAAGCTGGAATGAGCCAGCAGGAGCCATGCAGCCATTTCAGAAAGAGGACACGGGGCAAGGGGGAAGCCTCGAAGGCTACAGCCTCGAAAATGCTCCGTCACAAGAAGGACTCAGCAGCACGTTGTAAAAATAGAAAGGTCAGCTTTGTGTCTCACACGGAGTTCCCTGTGTCGGTTAGAAACATCAACCCACGCCTTCTGTGGAAGCAAGGCTTCAGCAAGGCCAAGCCAGAAGTTTCAAGGACAGAGATCAAAGCAATACCAGGCTTCAGGGCTCCTCCTGAGCAATGGATGTGAGCCAGCAAGCACAGCATTTCAGAAACCAGCGTTGGTCTTCATTCCTGTGCTCACTGCCCCAAATGGGCAGAGCCTCTGCTCGGAGTTTGTCTGACATCAATTAAATTACTACAAGCAGCACAATCCCCTTACACGGGCGTGAGGGCACATCCCGCAGCCGCCACCATCCTGCGGTGTCCCAGCTCAGCCCTGACGTTTAAAAAAGATCATCATCGTTTACCTTCTTTTCATCCGTCAGGTCAAGAGACTCCAGATGCTTCCCCTGCTGTGCTGCGTACAGTTCCAGCAGATTATCAAAGTTTGTGGTTAACACCAGCGCCCCTTTTTCCATCAAGTGAAGCACAGACTGAAGCAGCTGCTTCCCAGAATCTTGCCATTTTAGATTCCAGGTCATCAACCACCTCGTATAAACAGCTCTTCGAAAACGGCCTGAGTCGAACACTGTCTCGTGGACTGAGAAGGGGAGAGAGATTAAGATCAGAGTTGGAATATTTAAATCTCTGGTACCAGGTACTCCCCGCCCCAGCATACTCCCAGTGAAATACCCAAAAGCTGGTGTCCACAGCAGAGTTATGCCTCAGGAGCCTGGCACAGTTAACTGCACTTGTGGTTCCTTCTAGATAAAGGGATCATTGGAGCTGGGGGCACGCTGGAGAACCAAATCAGGCTACTTCCAAAAGCCAAATCCTAATCAGAGTCTAAACCCCTCCTACAAGCACACTCACCGGTGACAGCTCCTGGATAAAGTCATGGGCAACGTGAACCAAGTTCTCGTCTTCATCGAGACGCTTTTGAAATCGTCTGCTCTCTTTACCTGCCAGCCAACTAAACTCAATAGCAGCATCCATGAGGGCCTGGATTAATCCCTTCTGAGACTTCAGCGCCGGGACCTGTGGAGCAACTGCTGCGCTGATTCCTGTCCCGATCACCAAAACGAGTTCCCGAGGCTCCTTGGTTTTGAGGCTTGGCAACAGCTTCCTGCAAGAGGAGAAAGTAGGTACCATCGTAGATGGAAGGATGTCTCGGGTCATGAAGACCGAGGACAAGGGAGGTGCCCTCTGCCTAAATTTTGAATCAACATTAGAGTCCTCCCAGAAACAGAGGATGAAAGGAACAGCTTGGTGTCCCTCAAAGACAGCACGCAGCTCCACGGATCAACGTCCCCAATGCCCACAGTTACGAGGTACACAATCACAATGCATTTGGCAATCGAGTCCATTACCCAGACGGTTACTGGGGAAGCCAGTACGGCCCAGGAATACTTCTGAAAGAGCTGTGGGGCTATATTCTCCTTCATCCTCCTCCCCTCTTCCTTATTTTCCTAGCTTTCCACCTGCACAGTGCTTTTAAATTTGCCGTTTATTAAGTAGATGTGCATCTCCTCATCACGCCTTGCCTGACACCAAGCTGCTTTGCTGAAGCAGGGGACCAGCTCCAGCTTCCCAGAGGATGGAAGCAGCAGCCCAGGGAGGCAGCTCATTTGGAAGGAATGCTTTTTATCTGCAAACACGTGATGTTTAGTGAGAAGGGGGAAAGGAAACCGACAGCGCACAGATGGAGCTTTGCCTCCCCTCCACTGCGAAAACAGACGGGTTAACCCTTTTCTTGAGGAGGTTTTCACTGTTAGTGGCGATAAATGGGTTGTAATTTTGGGACTGCAAGCCTCACGTGCAAAGAATAAATGAGTATTCATGCTAATGAGCAAGCATAAAAACACAACCAGCAACCTAGGGACTGAAATCCAAAATAATAACAAATACCCAAGTCTTAACGTCCTAAGCAACAGCTCTGGAAGAGGCATTCTGTTCCCACGCTGATAAATCCACTTGTTTCTATCCTGAGCAAGTTAAATATAATCTCCCAGCCTCTTTTCTCCTCATTCCACATCACTGGATCAACCTTGAGACCAGGGCTCCCTCCCAGAAACTATTCTCCAGCCCTCCATAACTCGTAAATAAATCAGGTTAGTGGAAGACATGGTTTAGCGGGCATGGTGGCGTTGGGTCAATGGTTGGACTTGATGATCTTTCAGGTCTTCTCCAACCTTAACAATTCTATGATTCTATGAGACAACTCCCTAGATGAATTAGCTGCTCGGTCGCAGACAGCGATGCCTTCATTCCTGAGCCCATCCTATCGCAGTAGCCACAGTACCAACCCTGGATGGAAAGAAGCGTGGGCATGCCCCAAGTCAGCGCCGTGCTCAGGTCCCCGATTGGAGACCTGTGAGGTGACCTATTTATTAGTATGAGAAGCCTCCAGAGTGGAATTATTTAGCCTTTACATGCAG
Organism: Nyctibius grandis; assembly: GCF_013368605.1. Classification (NCBI taxonomy): domain Eukaryota; kingdom Metazoa; phylum Chordata; class Aves; order Nyctibiiformes; family Nyctibiidae; genus Nyctibius; species Nyctibius grandis. The sequence continues at coordinate 29,089 of NW_027167508.1, forward strand.
CAAAATCATACTGATTTGAGTAATTGCCTGTCCTCCTGGGAACCGGCATCCAGCTCAAGCGAAGAAGCACAACCACCACACCTGCCATGACCCCACGGACAGGACCTGGGCTAAAACCGTGGAGGCAGTGGAGGAAAAAAACAGCTTTCTGGGTAACCATGCATCCTGGCTTAGGGGTTAGAGAAAAAAAAGAGCAACAAAGTACTTTCTGGGTGTTAAGGCCTTGGCTCAGCAACCGAAACGACCGCTGGGGCTCGGTGCCAAGTGTCTCGTGCTCTTCAAAGAACAACACGAGGTTATGGAAAAAGCTCTTATCAGAAGAAATTCGCTGGAGTAGAATTAAATTTACCTGGGCCTTTTCGCAGGTGGCATTCCATCTTGCCCCGATGTTCCTTCACCCAGGCTCAGCGTAGAAGCCATCCAGTTTCTCTAGTAGACAAATCACCACAAGCAAAGTCACTACACACATGCAACGCGACGTGGAACAGACCAGCGTTTCACAGGCGGAGAAATAACCGGCGTTTGTTATCTTTATGAGATCACCTTTGGGCTGAGAACAGCACATTTTTGTTCCTGAACTCTGCCCCCACAGCTCTCATCCACTTCCTGAACTTTACAAAGAAGCTCGACCAAATTGTGGGGTTGCTTTGGACAGAACCGGGTTGCAAACCCTTCGTTTCGCCTTGTCTTCACCCAAGAGCCCGTATCTTGGAGCAGGCACTCCCCCCCTTTCCCAGGCGAAACTTGCTGCTTGGGATAAACAGCAGGAGGGAAGAAAGACAAAAAGCTTGTTGTTGGCTACAAAAAGCTTGTTGTTGGCTACAAAAAGCCACCGAGAGCATTTAATTCTCCGGTGATGAGAGAAGGATGATCCAGCCCGCCGTATCCCACAGGCGGTGGGATCTCGCAAAGGAAGTCCCATGGCTGAGAACTCTTTCAACAGCCCACGATATAAAGTACAAAAGCTCTGCCAGCACACGGTCCTCTCCCACTCTGCCTCTCCAAAATATTAAAAGGGAAAGAAAGCAGACAGAACTGTGCACCCTTATCCATTTTTTCTTGCTAATTGTAATGATGGTCCAGTAAAAATTCTGGTAGGCAGACGTCAGCGTGAGAGCTACCGGCCCAAAATCCCAGCTTCTTACTGGGGTTCTCGGTGAGATCTGAGCGGTTTGTCCTCCAAATGAGATGCCCACGATCGCTCCGCTGCGGCAAAGCGGCGGGGAAGGTGCTGGCTGCCAGGTGAAACTTGTACAAACCTCAGCTGTGCTGCAAACGTTGGCAGGGATCGTTTAAGAAGGGGCCCCAATAATCTAGCTAACAGTCATCTTTTGATGGGGGATGATGAAAACAGGGCACAGCGACTCTCGCAGGTGCTTGCCAGCCTTTCATTTCGGACTGCTTCTGAAAATGTTTAATTATAAGTACGACGATAATATATCAACATAATAATATAATAATATTATAACACCTCAGAGAGCTGGTCTTCACAACCTGCCTCCTGAAACACCACTTAGCTGCCCATCACCTCAAAAAATCAAAATTATTTTACTGCAGAGAACCCACTGGACACTCAAGCAGTAAGGTCAAACTCGCCCTGAGTGAATACAACCAAGCACAGTCAGGATGGAAAACATCAAGGGGGAAAAAAAAAACCTCTTTTTTTTTTAATTCTAGTAGGGTAAGATCTCTCATTTTGGATTAGCTGATTCTTCTGGAAGAACAGGCTGCTTCCACAATGCCAGCCAAACGTTAATTAACGGCGCAAAGACGCTTTAAGACGAGCTAGGGATTAAAGCCCGTAACCTTCGTTAACGGGAATATTTAAGAAGGAAGTTGGTGAAAAGCAACACGCTGAACTCCCGCTGCTGTCCAGGTCTGCCCTCAAGCCCCTCCGAAGAAGCATGTCTAACAGCTGAGGTAAAACCCTCCCCAGCTTCTCAACCAGCTGAGTTTACGGCTATAATTTAAGTTTATATTAGCTTTCGGTTGCTAATTATCTGCTCAGTCTCTAATATCAAGCCTGTTTATAAACTCCTACCTCATTTTGCTTGTTCACCTGCCTGAGCACTGTTCCTATTTCGCTCGTCCTACATGTCTGCATTACTTTAAACAGCAGAACAGGAGTTATCAGTTCAATTTTTAAGCACTAAGGACGTTTCAAAAGTCGTTTTGAACACAGGAAAAAAACGCCCTTTCTAATTATAGTTACCAAGAAATAGTTGTCTAATATCACGAACTTCACTCTTCATTCTTATTTAATGCAGATAGCCAAAAAGGAAAACAAAAAAACATCAGAAATAATATCTAGTTGTCTTCTGTCTCCAAAAAAGTGCTTATTTCTCTTAAGAACAAGTCTTGGAGATTCAGCTAAGAAATATTAACCTCCAGATTTTAGGCCTGGGGAGAAGCTCTGCTCTCCAGGGGCATCAATCACGCCGGCATGGTCGAGGTAACCGAAATTAAACAGCATTACCTCAGCGCGTGGCACCACTGCTGCGGGGAAAAAAGCAGCGAGGGGACCCTGCCATGCCATGAGCGTGGCTGCCGTGAAGGAGAGGGAGCGACGGGCACTTACAAGATAAGAAGCGTCTCCCCAGTCTTCCTCCTCGAGCCTTCGGGAACATTCCAGCTATTTAGACTACAGGGAGTCGGAGAGAGCGTAAACATCAAACTCCCTGGGTTCTTGGCTCGCCTGCCCCCTTCTCCTCTCACAGCCTGGTCTCTCATCACCTTTATTAATGGCTTACATTAACAAATTACGTTAATAAATTACATAATATGCTTACAGAGTTCCTGCACAGAGTCCTCCACACCAAAGAAATCAGTTAATTTACCTTTTAAATAACCCTATCAGTTAATAGACCTTTGAGGGACAGATTGCAGCAAGGAACCGTTATCTTGATGCCCCAAGTCAGCAACACTGAATAAACCTAACCACAACAATCCCATATGTCATATAAAGACACACTCAGCTGCAAAAACACCCCGAATACAAAGATGTATCCCAGCTAAAACCAAACACCTAACCAAAGCGTACGCCAAATCAACGCCGAGGCTCACACTTGAGCGTGTATTTACAAAAACCTTGCTGTAAGTCCACAAAACCCGCACAACAGGGCTATGCTGCTCTGTCAACGCCAGACTCCAGCCTGCAGAACCACTCCTGGGGAAATGAATGAGATGTTTTCTCCACCGACTCATCACTGAAGGAGGTGGGGAAAGGTGCGGATGCCCTTTGTCTCCACGCTCAGCAGCTACTACACAAGTAAAGCTACACCAGCACGCCTGACCTGAACACTTTAAGGGAAGTAAAAACTGCGTGCTTCCAGCTCAATGCTGGAAGATTTACCCCTCAATTTATATAAATGCCCCTCAAATTATATCAAGGAGCAAGTACAAAGTCATTGCTCATCAATTATTTTTAGCTGCTTTGAGCGCTGAGAAGAACTACCCCCAGTGAGGGCGTAATTCACATCTCCTTTTTTAATTAAGCGGCTTCAAGATGTTGGGACAAGACAGACGTTACATTCCAGTTTAAAACCCGCTACGTTTGGGCTAGAAGAATCCAAAAGGATGTTAATGAGTTGTTCCCTGTCCGACTCCGTGGGAGTCACAATGGGAGCAGGCCCGCACGGCTCGTCAAAACCACCCTAGGAAGGGACAGGCTTCTGAGGTAATGGGGACCTGTGGCACGAGGAAAACAAGCCCTTAAAACACATCAGAGGTTTGTATTTAACGCTGTGATCCTCCATTTGCTTTGGGCTCCCACCGGCTTCATGAAAACCGAGAGCGAACACAGCGAAGCCCAGCGAGGGTGGGGTTTAGCACCTTCAGGGACGGCCGGCGCCTCGAGGCCTTACCTTTCCTCTCTGCTGCGCCCCTTCCTCGCCCCCTCTCACGCTAAACCTGAGGGAAAAGCAAGAAGAAGGTATTTCAGCAGGCAGGGAGGAAGCTGAGGGGGGAAAAAACGGCCAAGAAAATGGCTTTTAAAGAGGGTGACGGTATGGGGGGGGCTGACAGAGCGGCAACGCTGAGGTGAAGCTGGGTCCCAGCGCCCCCCGGCCCCCTCGGGCTCACCCCCCGCTTCGTCACCCTCGGGGCTCCTCCCATGGCAGCACCTACCCCGGCCCACCGTTGCCATGGCAACGCTGCCCCCCCCTTCCCGCCTACCCCGGCCCGCCGTCGCCATGGCAACGCTCCCCCCCCCCAGCCTACCCCGGCCCGCTGTCGCCACGGCAAAGTTCCCCCCCCTCCTCTCCCCGGTTCCCGCCCCGCACTCACCTAGCGCCGCGTGCCCAGCCCCACGCGGAGACGCCCGCCCCGCCCCGCCCCGGCGCCTCGCGCCCTGCCCCGCCCCCTGCGTGCGGCGGTGGGGAGGGGATTGCGCGAGATTTCACTGAATTCTCGCGATGCTTCACGGGGTATAAAAGGCGGCGGGCGCATGCGCCTGGCAGTCGCAGCCTGTGCGCGGCGGCGGAGGTTGGTGCGGCGGCTGCCGCCTGTCAGGGGGCGGTGTGAGGGTGCGGGGGCTGCTGTAGGCTTAGTGGGAGTGACTGTGGCCTGTTAGCCCTCAGGGGCCTTCCTCCCTCATGTCCTTTCCTTGAACTGCCTCTTTGCTTGGGTTTGTGTCCGTGCAATGTGTGTCCAACCCTGTGAGGTAGCAAGAGCAGCGCTTGGCCTCAGCTGGCTGCTGTAATTCTGTGTCCTCCTGGCTGTCTGGGACCGGGGTGATGGGGTCAGACTGTGGCTTTTTTTTGATCCGTTGCCACCTACAGATCTCGTTCTGGCTCATCGAGAACGGTTTCAGCGTCCTCATCGCCGCCTGCGACACCTTCCGCGCGGGAGTGGTGGAGCGGCTCCGCACCCACACCCATCGCCTCAACGCTCTGCACCCTCCGGAGAGCCACGGCGGGCGAACCATGGTGCAGCTCTACGAGAAGGGCTACGGCAAGGACGCCGCGGGGATCACCGTGGAGGCCATCTCTTACGGACGGCGGAAAACCACCGTCGGGAGATGCCGTTTTGGGGGAGCGTCCTGCTTAAGGTTGTCTCCTCGTCTTCCCAGCTCGGAACCAGGGCTTTGACGTGGTGCTGGTGGACACGGCGGGCCGCATGCAGGACAACACTCCGTTGATGACGGCGCTGGCCAAACTCATCGCTGTCAACGCTCCCGACTTGGTCCTGTTCGTTGGGGAAGCGCTGGTGGGAAATGAGGCTGTGGATCAGCTGGTGAGTGTCGGGGCTTTGTTTCCTGAAAGATCGAGGGGAAAAAAATTGTGCTTTGGAGGTTTTATCGGAGATTCG
>NW_027167509.1:0-18185 GCF_013368605.1 Nyctibius grandis
TTCAGTCTCTCCCCACCACATTCGCCGTTCAACTGAAGCGTTGACCCAAACAAGCGCCATAGGCTGCGATGTAGAGGCTGATGGACTCATTGAGGAGATAAGATGAGGGGGAAGCTGCCTCTTTGAAACACTTCCCTGAAATCGTATTTTTAATAGCACTGTGGAAGCTAACGTGATGTGCTCGCTAACGTTTCTGGAGGGGTTTGTTTTGTGCAGGTGCTGGAGTGGGCGCAGGAGAAGAGGAAGCTCAGCGTCCTGCATTTCCACGGCGTTTACACCAACCCCAGCGGCATCGTGCTCCACCTGGCCGGCTACCAGAACGTGCCGTCCAACACGGAGGTCGTGGTGAGCGAGGCAGCCTTCCCTTCTCTCTGCAGGGCATGCTTTGGGGTGCCAGACGTTGTCTATATACATAGCCCCCTTCCCGGTGCGAGCTCCGGGCATAGACTCAGCTGAGTTTAAAGACTGGGCTTCGCACAGGGTGGTGGGAGAGTCCTTAATTTGGGGAAATAAGAGGAGAGATGGATTCTCTAGCCCACCGAGTTGCAAAAACGCCTCGCCACGCTCGTGTTGAGGACGATGGAATGATGACAGTCTCATCAGCAATAAGGCAAGAGATTCAGAAGCTCTATGAAAATAAGTCGTTCCTGTTCTTGGGCTGTGGTTGCACTGTTGATGACACCACCTTTCAGGCCCTGTTTTTAGAGGCTGTGAAGCACAAGTCAGACCTGGAGCACTTCATGCTGCTACGGAGGGGAGACGTGCATGAGTTTAAGAAGCTCCGTGAGAACATACAGGACAAAGGCATTAAAGTGATTTCCTACGGCGATCAATACGCAGACTTGCCCGAGTACTTTGAGAGGCTGGCGAGCGAGATCTCCACGCGGGCTTGAACAGGTAGAGGGTTCATGGGCTGTGTGGGATGGCTGTCTGCGTACATCCACCCTCGCCACACTTAACTCGGGGATCCCGTGGGCTTGGGAGCATAGACAGTGTTAATAGCCCATTCTCTGCACTCTATTATTCCTTAAGCTTTTTTTTTTCCTCAAAAAAATTGTCTGGGTTTACTTTTATGAAATCGCTGTGTGTTCCTTGCTCTCTCCTAGGTGTGCCTAAGGAGGGACAACAGCTCAACGGCTCTGCTGCTGCCCCACGCTGAGATTAAAGGTAGGATTCTCCTGAGCTGAAGAGAAACTTCGCCCTTCGCGACTCGCCGGGAGCCCAGCAGCCTCTCAGGCAGGTTTTGCAGAGCCTTTACTGTCCTGCACGATGCACCACTTGAGCACCAGACCCAGACTGCGGCGGGGGACTCCCTAGGATGGCCTTAAGCCAGAGCCAGCAGCTCCCAGGGAGGCTTACGTGGTTTAAGGCCAGTCTAGGCGAGGAGCAAAGCCCACTGCTGTCGAGCTGCTGCCCACACGCATGGAGCTGAGCTGGGACACTGCAGGCCCCGGGCAGAGCCTCCTCGCACAGACGCCTGCTTTAACATACTAATTAATTGTCTTTGTTATCACCGTTGGGAGCATGGTCTCCCCGGGGGAGCTGCAGCCTCCTCTAATTTCATACTTAGTGCTCTATCAAGAGGCACTCAAAGGCAGCAGCGGGGGAGAAAGGGTGCAGGAAAGCAGCAAACAGCCACCATTGTCTTCCAGTATTAATTTGGTTTGTTTTTTTCTCTTTTTTACTAGCAAATAAACGCTGAGGTCAGCAGCCAGGAGACAGGCAGAGCCACGCCGCTTTTCTTCTCTACGGGACCAAGCTGCTGCAGCTCTCCAGCTCCTGCCCCAATACCTGGTGTCCAGGTACCCTGCTCCAGAGTCCCGGTGATGACAGAAGTGGGGACTTTAAGGCAATTTAGCATCTCCCCTCCAGCCCAGCGCAGGCTTTATCAGCCACTAGCAGCGACACTAACAGCCAGCTCTTCTAACGCTGCGGCTATCCTGCTCACCCGACAAAAATCACTCCTAAACTGGTCTTAAAAATCAAAAGCGGCTCAAAAACAAAACACACCTTCAAACCCCTCAAAAAGCACAGCAGGTCCTTGCGCTGCCCGTGCAGCACGAACAATACAAAGCTCTGGCTTCAGCCTCCCCGTGAGGGAGCCTGCGTCACTTAGAAAAGAATGAAGGAACACAGGAGAAAGGGTTTTGCTGGATAAAGGGGGTTTTATCAAAAAAAAAAATATATACCCCTCGTGCTGGCATCCCTTCATTCTGTTCTGCAATACACGGGAAAGACTAGTCGGTAACGGGGTAAAGCATGTTCTTCTCAGACAGCTGCAAACAGCGATTTGGTGGATTTTTTTTAGGCCTTCATGAGCGCTGCGACCACGGCCTTGGCGTTAAGGCTTCGCAGATCACAGTAAGTTTGTCCGGTACCAACGAAAACGATGGGCTTGCTCGTGATGTAGGTCATGGAGATGGCGGCGCCGACCTGCTGAGGACAACAAGCACCGTTAGCAACTCCCCTGCTACCCCCCTCAGGGGAACACCTCAAAAAGCTTGTCAGATAGTGAGCCTCCTCCTACTTTCCAGATCTGTATGGTCACTATATGCCGCGCTGTGGTGATGCATAGAAACCAAGAGACCTCACGGCTCCGTTTTCCACGTGCGTGGAAATGAGGAGGGAGAGGCCAGAGGAGGGCGACCAAGCCGGTGAAGGGTCTGGAGGATCTGACCTACGAGGAAAGGCTGAGGGAGCTGGGGTTGTGTAGCCTGGAGAAAAGGAGGCTCAGAGGTGACCTTAGTGCAGTCTACAACTACCTGAAGGGAGGTTGTAGTGAAGTGGGAGTCAGCCTCTTCTCCCAGGCAACTAGCGATAGGACAAGAGGACACAGCCTCAAGCTTCGCCAGGGGAGGGTCAGGTTGGACATTAGGAAGCATTTCTTCTCAGAAAGGGTCATTAGACATTGGAAGGGGCTGCCCAGGGAGGTGGTGGACTCACCATCTCTCGAGGGGTTTAAGAAAAGACTGGACATGGCACTTAGCGCCATGGTCTAGTTGACATGGTGGTGTCAGGGCAACGGTTGGACTCGATGATCCCAGAGGGCTCTTCCAACCTGGTTGATTCTGCGTGATTCTGAGGCTGCTAAAGTTTTGTTGAAGTGGCTTAAATGCAAGAAGGCGGCAGGGGACAGGGGCCAGGACAGCACAGAAGCGCCCTGTGTTTGCCAATTCCCATCTCTTCCCCCTCTGGTCCCCAGTGGGAAGCTCCGTGCAGAGTCGTCTCGGTCTCCTTACCTTGTCATCAATGGTATCAAATTTGGTGACGACAATCCCATCGATGAGCCGTGGCGTCTGGGCCATGGAGTGATCAGCCAGCGCCTTGTTGAACTTGACCTGAGGGAGAGAATTGATCCAAAAATCACGTTCATGGTGCTGCCGCTGTCTGAATCTCCGATAAACCCTCCAAAGCACATTTTTTTTCCCCTCAATCTTTCAGGAAACAAAGCCCCGACACTCACCAGCTGATCCACAGACTCATTTCCCACCAGCGCTTCCCCAACAAACAGGACCAAGTCGGGAGCATTGACAGCAATGAGTTTGGCCAGCGCCGTCATCAACGGAGCTTTGTCCTGCATGCGGCCTGCCGTGTCCACCACCACCACGCCAAAGCCCTGGTTCCGAGCTGGGAAGACGAGGAGACAACCTTAAGCAGGACGCTCCCCCGAAACAGCGTCTCCTGACGGTGGTTTTCCACCTACCGTAAGAGATGGCCTCCGCGGCGATCCCCGCGGCGTCCTTGCTGTAGCCCTTCTCGTAGAGCTGCACCATGGTTCGCCCGCCGTGGCTCTCCGGAGGGTGCAGAGCGTTGAGGTGACGGGTGTGGGTGCGGAGCCGCTCCACCGCTCCCGCGCGGAAGGCGTCGCAGGCGGCGATGAGGACGCTGAAACCGTTCTCGATGAGCCAGAACGAGATCTGTAGGTGGCAGCAGATCAAAAAAAAGCCACAGTCTGACCCCGTCACCCCGGTCCCAGACAGCCAGGAGGACCATGTCCTACCTTGGCCAGGTTGGTGGACTTCCCAACGCCGTTGACGACGCAGAAAGCGACCACGTAAGGTCGGCGATGATGCTGGGCATCCATGACGTCGCGGAGAACGTCCACGCGGCGCTGGGGCTGCAGGATTTGCACAAGAGCCTCCTGCAAGGCCTGCTTCACCGTCAAGGTCACCGCTGGGATGGAGGAGATGGAAAGAGAACCTGTCAAGCCTGGGGAACGGCTCCTGAGCCCCAAACCACAAGTGTGAGGCAACGCAGCCACTTACTCGTGAACATTCCCATCACCTTCCCTTCCAGTTTCTTGGCCACTGATTCGTAGAGCTGCACTGTGATCTCAGCTGCCACATTTTTTGCTTCAAGATAAACAGAGGGGAGTTAGTGCTACTGAGATGGTTACACATGCCGGACACCAGCGTCAAGGGAACGATGGAGCCAGTGTGCAGATTCCCCACCAGACTAGACCATCACCCCCCTTTTGATGCGCTGTCAAGGGCTCCCCAGAGTCGAGGTAGGAACCCACAACGGTTCCTGTGGGTAAGAACGGCCCAAACCACGGGTGCTACCCCACACCGGGGCCCACCCGACGGAGCGCAGGGAACCATCTCAAACTCACAGCGGATTCAGACGTACCGATCAAGTGATCCTTCATCTTCTCCAGCACAGGGTCCATGTCCTCCCTTGTCAAGCTCTTGGAGCCCACCAGGCCTTTCAGCATGCCAAACATGCCCCCCACGCCACCCTTCTTCGCGCTGCGGAGAAGACGAGGAGTTACCTTTAGGTTCGAGGAGCGGTGGTCACGCGATGGCCAGATGCATGGAGAGCCCACCGCGCAGCTGACAAACACCAATTTGTCCCCGCTGAGGTACTGGTTAGACTGGAAAAGGAGTTACGGGACAGAAATCAAGAAGCATGTGGCAAGCAGGGGCCGCAGGAGCCTCTACCTGGGTTTCGAAGGGTTCTGAATAACCTTCTCCTCTTCGGCTTCATCATCGCTCTCGTACTCCAGGTCGTAGAGGCGGCCGGGCTCTCGATTTCGAGCCCCCAGGGCCTGCGAGGGGGGAAAAAGACGCGCTCTGAAAATCAGCAACCACTTACCATCATCTCCCCTTGCCCGCGGCGAGTTACGGGCAGCAGCGGAGGCAGCTCTGCAGGGATCTCTGCCACGACGGCTCAGCGGTTTGACCCCATCTAATGCCATTTGCAGCTGCCACAGCTGGAGAAAATATCCTTTAGAGCAGCTGGGTGCTGCAATCCCTGTTTCTCACACCTTCTGGGTCAGCCACAGAGACCAGGCTGGGTGTGCAACGCCCAGCTGATCCCAACACACCACGCTCAAGCGGGCAAAGCGGCCTGACTTCTCCTTACTATATCAGGGTCAAATTCCTCCACGGGACCAGCCTCTGCGCTTCCGTTGGTAGCGGAGTTACTGTAATCGAGTACTTTGGTATTAGAGTTCCCCAGATCCCACGCTCGGGCTTTCTTCCCCTTCTCTTTTTGTGCCTCGGGCTTTGGAGATCTGCTGAAATAAAGACCAGAAAAATGGTTTATTCAGTGCAGTGAAATAGCAGCAATCGCCTTCCTAGAAGGCAGGAAAATTAAAAGCCCCAAAAAAGCAGAAATTAAGGCTAAACCTGGCTGATTCTGAGTCTTCAGAGTTTATTTATCTGAACTTTAACCTCTTCACCTCGAGCCAGGCATCGATGCGCCGCTGCCCTTTGCTCACAGCGAGAAAAACCTCACCAAAAAGGGGTCTGGATCTCTCCCAGGCACACACTGGGTTTCCAGGTCTCCCAGGGAAGGGATCAGCCTCTGTCACCCCTCCAGCACCCCCAGCGTACCCTCTCCCAGTCTTCCCAGCAAACAAGGATTTCAGGAAAAAGGGAAGTAAGGTCCAGGAAAGCAAGGTCTGACTTCCAGGGGTCACCAAAGGGAGAAGAGACTCAAGCCACGGCCAGGGGACACCAGGAAGAGCTGGTGTGAAGCACAGGCAGACTGACCACGTTCCTCCTTACCCACCTGGACTTCTCCCCTGCTTTCATGTGTCTCTTGAAGAATTCCTCGCGGTTCTTTTGGAGGATTTCATCCTTGGTCAGTTCTTCCCCGTCCCTGACTACGGAGGGCTGCTCGTCACCCGCGGATGCTTTACCGGGCGCTGCGACAGCTTCCGTTCCTGGTGGAAAGAGCCCAAATACGAGCTCAGACCAGCATTTGGGGGCTATGAGAGGACTGGGAAAGGGCAGACAGGGACACAGAGCTCTGGAATATTTAATTCCCCCACCCCACTATCTCTCTCCCATCAACTCACCTTCTTTTTTGGAACCTTTGTTCTTCTTGTTCTTGATTTTCTCCTTTGGTTTCTCCCCTCGCGTTTCTATCATACACTTGACAGTCTTCTGGGATTTGAGAGACTGCTCAAATGTCTTCATGACCGTGGGAGCTCAGACTTTACTGCTCTCCTCTGCATCCCTGCGGGGAGGCGGCCCGTTAGCCTGAATTTCAGCTCTGCCGCCCCCCCCACCACACACACACCCCCCATCTATCTCTGTTTTAAATAGAAACTGGGAGACAAAAAAAAAAAAAAAAAAAACAGGCTCTGCTACCGGAGGAGGCGCACGAAGTCATCTTGAAAATCAAAGGTGCCGTTTAGGAGGCCCAGGGTACCTTTCTGCTGGAACTCGTTGCGATACTTGTCTCTGAACTCTTTATGAACATCGTCGATCAACTTGTCGACGTAGGTGAGAGCCAGGATCTTCTGAAACCCCACCTGCAAAGCAGCACAGTGAAAAAGACACGTAGCGCCAAACCAGAAAGCCTTTTGCTTATCTTTGGGTACACGACGAAGGTTATCGAGAGATAAGGTATGGGGAGACTCAAAGAGAGTTAAAATCTTTCCTAAAATAAAGAGGATGACACATCCCTGGCTTCTTTAAAACAGATCTGGGGGCTGGAGGGACAACCTGCCATCCCGGGGTTTGGGGGTGCTTACCACAAACACCAGCTCAAACTGGTTGTCCAGTTTGTACTTGAGCGTGAGGGCTTCATGGGTGAAGGAGTTGGTGCGGCCTCACTCCTGGGGGAGAGGAACCGTCGCAAGGGGGGCGTCAGCAGTGAGGAGACCCCCCCCCCCATCATCCCTGTCACCCCCTCTATCCCCAAAAAGTGGTCCCCTCTTTATAGGGGCTCCAGACACCTGCCCCCCCCCCCCCTTATAGGGGCTCCAGACACCCCCCCCACCTTATACGGGCTCCAGACACACCCCCCCACCCCTTATAGGGGCTCCAGACACACCCCTGGGCAGGTGGTCCCATCCTTCCTCCCCCAAATGGGTCATTTGTGTCCCCCCGTGCCAGGTCGGTGGTTCCACCCATGTCTCCCCCCCTCCCCAAGCACGTGGTCTAATCCATCCCCTCCCCAACTAGGTGATCCCCCCCCTCCCCAAATAAGTGGTTGTGCCCATGTCCCCCCCCGCCCCCAAGCAGGTGGTCCCGTCCATCTCCCCCTCCCCAAATAAGTGGTCGTGCCCATGTCCCCCCCCAGGCAGGTGGTCTCAACCGTCCCCCCCCTCCTCAGGCAGGTGGTCCCAACCATCCCCCCCTCCCCAGGTAGGTGCTCGCGCCCGCTCCCCTCTCTCCAACCGCCCCAGCAAACGGTCCCGGCCGCGTCTCCCCCCCTTCAGGCAGATGGTCCCGCCCAATCGTCCTCCCCCCCCGCCCCCCAGCAGGTGGTCCCGGCCGCCCCGCGCGGACCTGGAGGAGGACGGAGCGGATGAGGGCGTTAACGGGAGCGGTGGCGGCGGGTCCGCGGACACCCTGGAAGCGCCAGAGGACGAGGCCGCCCTTGCTGAAGAAGTCGAGCATGGCGGCGGCGGCGGCGGCGGCACCGCCGGGCCCGGCTCCGCGCACACGTCGCACTGCTCCCCGCCCTGCTCCGCGCTTCCGCCGGAAGTGTGCCGCCCCGCCGCGGGCTCATTGGTGGAGGAGACGGGAAGGGGCGGGACGGCGGTGAGTGAATGGCGGGGTGAGGGGGCGCGGCGAGGGGCGTGGCCACGCAGAGGGGGCGTGGCCAAGCGGCGTGCTGCGCTGGGGCCGCTCCCCTGGTACCGCAGCCCCGCTCAGCTCCGACATCTTCGGCGGTGAGAGCCCCGGGGGGGGCTGGGGGAGTCCTGGGCACCGGGGGGCGGGTTTGGGGGGTCCCGGGGGGAATGGGGTGAGGGGGGGGGGGGTCTGTGGGAGGGATAGGTGGGAATTGGGGGGGGGTCCCAGGGGTCACTGAGGGGACTGGGGGCGCCCAGAGGGGCTTGGGTGGGTCCCAGGGGACTGGGGTGGGGTTCTGGGGGGTCCCAGAGGGGACTGGGGGAGCTGGGGGGGGTCCTGGGGGTTCCCAGAGGAGACTGCGAGGGTCTGAGGGAATTGGAGGGGGTGTCCCAGGGGACTTGGGGAGGTGCTGGGAGGTCCCAGAGGGGACTGGGGGGGCCCCAGGTGACTGGAAGGGGGTGTCCCAGGGGACTGGGGGAGGTCGTGGGGGGTCCCAGGAGGGACTGGGGGGCCCCAGAGGGGACTGAGGGGGGTCCCAGGGGTGACTGGGGGGCCCCGGTTGGCTGAAGGGGGGGTGTCTCAGGGAACTGGGGTGGGTTCTGGGGGTCCCAGGAGGGACTGGTGGGGGTCCCAGGAGACTGGGGGGGTTGCAGGGGGTCCTGGGGTGGATCTCAAAGGGAGGCACTCAGGGAACTAGGGGTGGCCTGGGAGGGTCCTGGAGGGTTCTAGAGGGGCCTAAGGGGGTCCTGGGGGATTCAGAGGGTACTGGGGGGTCCCAGAGGGAACTGGGGGGTCCCGGGGGGCTGCCAGCTGTGCCCCCCCTCCACCCCCCCACGTCTGGCAGCCCCCCCCCAATATACCGGCAGAGCTGGGGCCGGGGCTGAAGCGCTTGGGTCAGACTCTGAAGGATCAGTTGCCGTCTTGGGGGGATGGCTGGGGGGGCTGGATCCCCCCGGGCCCACGACCCCCCGAAGAAGCCGACGTGGTGGTGGTGGGGGGCGGCGTGGTGGGCTGGTCGGTGGCGTATTGGCTGCAGGCGCTGGAGGGTCAGCGGCACGGCATGAAGGTGCTGGTGGTGGAGCGGGACCCCACGGTGAGACACCTCCCTCCCGGGGTGGGCTACTGCCTTAGGGACCCCCCCTGAACCCCATTTTTATTTGGGGGGGGGGTCTTTTCTCCTCCAGTATTCCTGAGCGTCCATGGTGCTGTCGGTGGGGGGGATCCGGCAGCAATTTTCCCTCCCGGAAAATATCCACGTCTCGTTTCTCCACCAGCTTCCTCCGCAACATCAACGTAAGTGGGGTTATTTGGGGGGAGGGGGGCGTATTTTTGAGGTGGGGGGGTCCAGCCTCACTCATTGGGGTACCCCTCTCCCCTTCCAGGAGTACCTCGGGGTACCGAACGAGCCCCCCATCGACATCCAGTTTCAGCCTTCGGGGTACGTCTTCCTCACCCCCCCGAAGGCGCTGCGGGGCTGGAGGCCACCGTCCGGCTCCAGAGGTGGGGGGGACACACGTAAACCCCCCCCAGGAGGGTTATTTTTTAGGGGGGGGGTCTCATCCTGACACACTCCCCCCTCATGCTGCCTGTCCCCAGGGAGGAAGGGGCGCAGGTGGCCCTGCTGTCCCCTACCCAGCTGAAGGCGAAATTCCCCTGGATGGACACGGAGGACGTGGCCGTGGGGTCATACGGTAAAATGGGGGGGGGGCATGGGGGCCCCCCCATAACACCCACCCCCCATTTCCATCCTCATCCCCATCCCCACTGGGTTCATCCTTCCTCCTCACTTTATTTAACAAGAGAAGGGTCCAGCCCCCCAAATTTGGGGGTTGTGGGGTTTTTTGGAGGGGGGGGTGTCATGCCACAGTGCCCCCCCCAATATGTTTCCCCTCCCAATATGTTTCCCCCCCCCGCCCCCAGGTCTGGAAGATGAAGGCTGGTTCGACCCCTGGACCCTCCTCGACGCTTTTCGACGTAAAGCCACGTCCTTGGGGGTCCACAGCTGCTCCGAGGAGGTGCGAGGTAAGAAAAGGGGGGGGGACACACACAAAAATGGGGTGTGTGTCCCCCGTAGGGCCCCCCCCACCCCAAAACCCCCCCCCAGGTTTTGTCACCTCGGCCGAGGACATGATGCCACGGCACGGACCGGCCCCACTGTCCGCACGCATCAAATACGTCCACGTGAGTACATGTGTGTGTCCCCCTCCCACCCCATGCGGGGGGGGGTCCCCACGCGTGTCCGTGACCCCCCCACGCGTGTGACACCCCCCCACACACACAGATCCACATGCCGGACAGCCGGGAGTACCAGCCCGTGTCCTGCGCCATCGTGGTCAACGCCGCGGGCGCCTGGGCCGGGGAGCTGCTGGAGGGGCCGGGGCTGCCCGGGGGGCTCTGCCAGCCCCCCCTGCCCATCCAGCCCAGGAAGAGGTACGGGGGGGGCGGGATTTTTGGGAGGGGGGTGGATTTTTGGGGGTACGGGGGGGCAGATTTTGGGGGTTGTTGGGGTGGGGGCACATGCTGGCATCACCTCGCTGTTGTGGGGGGTGATTTTTTGGGGGGGGGGTCACATCCCATCGCCCCCAACCCCTCCATCTTGAAGGGTGGGGGGGTGACCCCCTCACTCCTTTCCTTGGGGGGGGAGGGTCACATCCTGAGCCCCTCAATGTTTTTGGGGCGCCCCCCCCACCCCACAGGTACGTCTACACGTGGCACTGCCCCGACGGCCCCGGCCTCTCCTGCCCCTTCCTCATCGACACCTCCGGGGCCTACTTCCGCCGCGACGGCATCGCCGGCAACTACCTGGGGGGCATGAGCCCCCCCGAGGTGAGCCCCAAACCGGGGGCACCGCGTTACTTACACACGCACACACACACGGGTTTGTTTTTTTTTCAATTTTAATTTATTTTTTAATTTATTCTTATTAAATAAGAATTATTTTTAGTTATTTTTTTATTATTATTTTTTTTATTATGTTATTGTTAATCTATTCTTGTTAAATAAGAATGGTTTCTAATTATTATTTTTATTTTATTTCAGTTATTATTATTTTAATTATTATATTTAATTATTTTTAATTTATTCTTATTAAATAAGAGCTATTTTTAATTATTCTTTTTAATTATTATGATTTAAATTACATTTAATTATTTTTAATTTATTCTTATTAAATACAAAATATTTATTATTTTATTTATGATTTTTAATTATTGTTATATTTATTTTTTATTTTATTTTATTATTGTTGTTAATTATTCTTTTAATTTTATTTTTTACCTTTTTACTTTTTACTTTATTATTAATAATAATTATTATTTTATTTTATTAATGTTGCATATTATTATTAATTATTACATTTAATTATTTTAAATTTATTCTCATTAGATAAGAATTATTTTTAATTATCATTTTTTATTATTTATTATTGGGTTTAATTATTCTTTTTATTTTCTTTATTATTATTTTTAATTACTTAATTATTTTTAATTTATCCCTATTAAATCTCTTCTTTCCCCCACCCCAGGAGGAGGAGCCGGACCCCAGCGACCTCTCGGCGGGCGACGGGTTTTTCCAGGAGCGGGTCTGGCCGCCGCTCGCCCGCCGCGTCCCGGCCTTCGAGTCCCTCCGTCCCCGCGGCTCCTGGGCCGGTTACTACGAGCACAACGCGTTCGACCGGAACGGGGTGCTGGGCCCGCACCCCCGGCTCGAGAACCTCTTCACGGCGGCGGGGTTCAGCGGGCACGGGCTGCAGCACGCGCCGGCGGCGGGCAGGGCCGTGGCCGAGCTGGTGGTGAGGGGCCGCTACGAGAGCCTGGACCTGCGGAGGCTGGGCTGGAGGAGGCTGGTGGAGGGGGAGCCGCTGGCGGAGGGCGGGGTGGTGTGAGGGGAAACTGAGGCAGGAGGTGGGGAAACTGAGGCACGATGATGGGGAAACTGAGGCAGGAAGGTGGGGAAACTGAGGCACGATGGGGGGAAACTGAGGCAGGAAGATGGGGAAACTGAGGCACGATGGGGGAAACTGAGGCAGGAAGATGGGGAAACTGAGGCAGGAAGATGGGGAAACTGAGGCAGGAAGATGGGGAAACTGAGGCAGGAAGATGGGGAAACTGAGGCAGGATGATGGGGAAACTGAGGCAGGAAGATGGGGAAACTGAGGCACGATGATGGGGAAACTGAGGCAGGAAGATGGGGAAACTGAGGCACGATGGGGAAACTGAGGCAGGAAGATGGGGAAACTGAGGCACGATGATGGGGAAACTGAGGCAGGAAGATGGGGAAACTGAGGCACGATGGGGGAAACTGAGGCAGGAAGATGGGGAAACTGAGGCACGATGGGGGAAACTGAGGCAGGAAGATGGGGAAACTGAGGCAGGAGGATGGGGAAACTGAGGCAGGAAGAGCGGGGGAAACTGAGGCACGATGATGGGGAAACTGAGGCAGGAGATGGGGAAACTGAGGCAGGAAGATGGGGAAACTGAGGCACGATGATGGGGAAACAGGCAGGAAGATGGGGAAACTGAGGCACGATGGGGGAAACAGGCAGGAGATGGGGAAACTGAGGCACGATGGGGGGAAACTGAGGCAGGAAGATGGGGAACTGAGGCACGATGGGGGAAACAGGCAGGAGATGGGGAAACTGAGGCAGAGGGATGGGGAAACTGAGGCAGGAAGATGGGGAAACTGAGGCACGATGGGGGAAAACAGGCAGGAAGATGGGGAAACTGAGGCAGGAGGATGGGGAAACTGAGGCAGGAGATGGGGAAACTGAGGCAGGAGGATGGGGAAACTGAGGCAGGAAGATGGGGAAACTGAGGCACGATGGGGGGAAACTGAGGCAGGAGATGGGGGAAACTGAGGCAGGAAGATGGGGAAACTGAGGCACGATGGGGGAAACTGAGGCAGGAGATGGGGAAACTGAGGCAGGAGATGGGGAAACTGAGGCAGGAAGATGGGGAAACTGAGGCACGATGGGGGGAAACAGGCAGGAGATGGGGAAACTGAGGCACGATGGGGGAAAACAGGCAGGAGATGGGGAAACTGAGGCAGGAGGATGGGGAAACTGAGGCAGGAAGATGGGGAAACTGAGGCACGATGGGGGAAACTGAGGCAGGAGATGGGGAAACTGAGGCACGATGATGGGGAAACTGAGGCAGGAAGATGGGGAAACTGAGGCACGATGGGGGGAAACAGGCAGGAGATGGGGAAACTGAGGCAGGAAGATGGGGAAACAGGCACGATGGGGGAAACTGAGGCAGGAAGATGGGGAAACTGAGGCAGGAAGATGGGGAAACTGAGGGAGGAAGATGGGGAAACTGAGGGATGATGGGGTGAAACAGGCAGGAAGATGGGGAAACTGAGGCACGATATGGGGAAACTGAGGCACGATGGGGGAAACTGAGGCAGGAAGATGGGGAAACTGAGGCACGATGGGGGAAACTGAGGCAGGAAGATGGGGAAACTGAGGCACGATGGGGGGAAACGGGCAGGAGATGGGGAAACTGAGGCAGGAAGATGGGGAAACTGAGGCACGATGGGGGAAACTGAGGCAGGAAGATGGGGAAACTGAGGCACGATGGGGGGAAACTGAGGCACGATGATGGGGAAACTGAGGCAGGAAGATGGGGAAACAGGCAGGAGATGGGGAAACTGAGGCAGGAAGATGGGGAAACTGAGACACAGTGGAAACAGGCAGGAGATGGGGAAAGTGAGGCAGGAAGATGGGGAAACTGAGGCAGGAAGATGGGGAAACTGAGGCAGGAAGATGGGGAAACTGAAGCAGGAAGATGGGGAAACTGAGGCACGATGGGGAAACTGAGGCACGATGGGGAAACTGAGGCACGATGATGGGGAAACTCAGGCACGATGGGGGGAAACAGGCAGGAGATGGGGAAACTGAGGCAGGAAGATGGGGAAACAGGCACGATGGGGGGAAACTGAGGCACGATGATGGGGAAACTGAGGCAGGAAGATGGGGAAACTGAGGCAGGAAGATGGGGAAAGTCAGGCACGATGATGGGGAAAGTGAGGCAGGATGATGGGGAAACTGAGGCAGGAATATGGGGAAACTGAGGCAGGAAGATGGGGAAACTGAGGCAGGAGATGGGGAAACTGAGGCAGGAAGATGGGGAAACTGAGGCACGATGGGGGGAAACAGGCAGGAGATGGGGAAACTGAGGCAGGAAGATGGGGAAACTGAGGGACGATGGGGTGAAACAGGCACGATGATGGGGAAACTGAGGCAGGAGATGGGGAAACTGAGGCAGGAAGGTGGGGAAACTGAGGCACGACGGGGGGAAACTGAGGCACAATTATAGGGAAACTGAGGCACAACGACACCTTAAATTTGGGCTGAAACAGGCCAAAATCGGCGCTCTGAGCCCAGCTGCGTCCGACAAAGTCGCGCTCGACAGACTCACGCGGGTCCAGGTTACACCATAAATCTGGGCAATAAACCCCGTGTGAGCAGATCCGGGGTCAAGGTGATTTATTCGAGCGGCAGATACGGATCCCTCTATCTGCAGAGCAGATATGCTAATGAGATGGTAATGAGCAAAGGTCATCCCGTCCCTCAGGGGGGGTCATTTCTCGCTGGATAATGGTTATGGGATTTATCGTTCCGCCCTCTGCTCTCTGAGTCAGCACACCGGGCTCCCTCGGGGGGGAAACTGAGGCACGGCGGGGGGATACCCCAAGGATCCCCGTTACATCCCAGTCCCCCCAC
Organism: Nyctibius grandis; assembly: GCF_013368605.1. Classification (NCBI taxonomy): domain Eukaryota; kingdom Metazoa; phylum Chordata; class Aves; order Nyctibiiformes; family Nyctibiidae; genus Nyctibius; species Nyctibius grandis. Next base: position 14,755 of record NW_027167509.1, read on the forward strand.
TCCCAGTGTCCCCCAGTGTCCCCCCAGTGCTCCCATTATCCTTCCAGCTCCCCCAGCCCCATTATCCCCCCATTGCCCCCATTATCCCATTAACCCCCCATTACCCCCAGTACCTCCATTATGTCCCAGTCCCCCAACTCCCAGTGTCCCCCCAGTGCTCCCATTATCCCTCCAGCGCCCCCAGCCCCAGTATCCCCATTATACCCGCACTATCCCCCCATTATCCCCCCATTACCCCCTAGTGTCCCGAATTACCCCCCACAGCCCTTTTAGCGCCCCCTGGCGGCGCGGCGGTGTCCTGAAGGCGGGCGGCAGCACTGGGCATGCGCAGTTTATGGCGGGGCGGGCGGTGAGCGGCGCAGGGGCGGGGGCGAGCCGGCAGCAATGCGCCTGCGCAGAGGGGGGATGGTGGTGCCGCGCCTGCGCGGGAGGGGCTTAGCGCAGGCGCAGTGTGCGGCGGCCGATCCAGCGCCGTGGATCTCCATGAGGCAGTCCTGAGGTGGTTCTGGGCCTTGGGGGCACCGTGGGGCAGCCCTGAGGTAACTGTGGGGACCGTGGCGCAGCCCTGAGGTAACTGTGGTCCCCAGGAGGACTGTGGGGCAGCCCTGAGGTAATTTTGGGCCTCGAGGGGACCTTGTGGCAGCCCTGAGGTACCTGTGGGCCTCAGGGGGACCACGAGGCAGCCCTGAGGTAACCGTGGGGATGGCGGGGCAGCCCTGAGGTGACCATGCCTCCCCCCGCGTCCTGGGGAGACTGGGGACAGCCCTGAGGTGAAATTGTGCCCCCCCCCCCCCCCCGAGAAGCTATAGGGGGTAACCCCCCCCGGTAACCGCGGGGTCAGCCCTGAGGTAAATTTGAGCCCGCACCCTGGGGTAACCATGGGGCTCACCCCCATTAACAATGGGGGGACATGATGCTCCCCCCCTCCCCAGCACAACTGTGGGGCAGGCCTGGGAACCCCATCCCGGACACCTCTGGGGTGCTATGAGGATTCCCTTCCCTGCACAGTGACCCCCAATCCTGGGGTGCCCCCCAGTTACCCAGGAATACCCCTGGGTAAAAATAAACCAGGCAGGGCTTTCTGCAGAAGCTGGGACCGTACAGGGGTTGGGTCTCGCTGTATTTACCTCGTCTGTTTCTGAGCCCGAGGCACAGCTGCCTGCAACAAAGGGAATGCTTTTTTCTGCCTTTTGTTTCTGCCGCGGCTCTGCCAGCGTGATCCGGACCTTGGACACCTGGCTAAAGCCAAAAAGACCCCGATGCCAGCGTGGGGCTGAGCACATCCACCTCTGAAGGCTTGATTTTAGGGTGAAGGTGCCTGTGATTAACTTGATGTTCTGTCCAAAGCAACCTCACAATTTGGTCAAGCTTCTTTGTAAAGTTAAGGAAGTGGATGAGAGCTGCGGGGGCAGAGTTCAGGAACAAAAATGTGCCGTTCTCAGCCCGAAGGTGATCTCATAAAGATAACAAACGCCGGTTACTTCTCCGCCCGTGAAACGCTGGTCTGTTCCACGTCATGTGAGGAGAAGGAACACGCCTCCACAAAATCCAATGTGAATCAAAGTGAAGACGTTTATTAAGCATAAGCTGTCCCTTTTATACATTTTGTACTTTCCCTGGCTGTAAGCATGTGCATTGCTACTGGTTAATATTACTAAACATACTCTTCTTTGATGTGTTGATTGGTCACTGCTCTGCCACTGGTCCTTCCTTAATTGGCTCCATCAGTTCTTGTTTCTTCTCCTCTGTGTTCGGTTCCTACCGGCTACTCCCTCAATTCTTGTTTGCTCAGCTGCTGTTTTTCCTCATCTCTCGAAGGTCGGCTTGTTGACACTAGCTACATGAATCTTCTCACGCAGCTAGGCCTTCACTCCATACTCTCATACTTCTGGCTCATTACATGACCATTCTGCTCCAAAAACCCCTCTACAATTCCCCCTTTCTTTTCTTGAGCCAGAAAGGCCGTGTTTATCGTCCGCTGCAGGGCCCTTTGCAAGCAGGAGAATAAACACGGTAATACAAGGATGATAATACAAATCACAAACAATCCCATCAATAGCATTTTAATCAATCCGACCAGCCACCCTCCAATTCCCAAATTACCCAACCAGTCATCCAGGAACCCATGCTGTTCCCGTATTTTCTGTGTGGCATCCATGAGCTCTTTGATCTGCTTATGAATTGACCTGGAATGATCGTTCAGATCCATGCAACACATCCCATCAAACTCCTGACATCCGTGACCGTGCACTAATAATAAAAAAATCTATAGCAGCTCTATTTTGTAAGGTAGCATGTCGGATACTATCTACATCATTGGCTAATGTTCCTAAAATTCTAGAAGTTTGATCAGCTCTTTTTGCAACCCAGCAAGCTAAATTTCGCAATTGTGTTAGTCCCTGTGCAGCAGCAACACGCGGTGCAAAAATAGAAGAAAGAACTACTTTGGTCCTAGACCATAGTTCTACCTCATCTTTACATTCTTTCCCTAAGGTAGTGACACTTCTTTTAATCTTGTGTAGGTTAGTGTGGTTTAATATGACCTTTCGTGTAGGCATTAGTAAGCTTAATTTACCTACGGTACACGGACCTCCCAGTTTTTTACTGGGCAGCCCTGGCCAAGCCCTATCTCCACAAATTAGGAATAAACCTTCTGGTAATTTTCTAGGCATGGCCAAATCCGGTGCTGGCTCTGTTCGACTGCGCCCTACGTTTGCACACCAGATAGATTCATTTTGCCACAATGGATTACTGGGTGTGACATTTTGTAATCTCTTTATGTTGTTCTGATAAATGTTTGATCCCTCTGTGTAATTGAAAAACACACAGGATTCTGCCTCTAAAGTTCCTAGGATGTCAAGTTCTTGGGGCTCTAAGGGACTGACAGGCAAGCTATCGTCCCATAAATCCCAATGTTCGCCACATTTCATTGCATTCTCACAGAGGCTCTGTTTCAGCACATTCAACCCTGCCACTATCTCCTTACTGTTTAAGGGGACCCCCACTAGAAATGTATGAAAGGGTTGTTCAGGCTGAGCTAAGGAGGCACAAAACTGCGTCTGGTTCAAGCTCCGCATCAGAGTCACCCAAACGTTGTGACTCCCCTTCCATGGTGTAGGTGGAAGGACTATCGGTTGATGACCTTTTGTCAGGTCCAGGATCCAAAGCAGGCTTAACACAGAAAAAACAACCCCTTGCTTCATCATGACTGCGCCTTTTGCTCCCTTTTCTATACCTCCCACGCAAACCTTTTTTCACACTTCCCGCAGTCAGGGCACTGGATCTCTCGAGAGGTCAGTGTTCCGAGGCAGATCCTGAGTTGGCTCCTGTAGTTCAGGTTGTTTTTGTAGCCACGGCTTCACCCACTTAGCTGGTACCCATTTGGCTCCTGTATCTGTAACGACACATGCATACCCTCAACCCAACGTTAT